>NC_048303.1:119703376-119753492 GCF_013100865.1 Trachemys scripta elegans
GAGACCCAAGGGCAAGGGACAGACCTGAGAAAAGACAGCGTTGCCATTGTCTCCTTCACCCTCTGGAAAGGGACTCACACAGGAATTTACATTTATGGGAAGCAGATGGAGTCCCTTTCCAGAGGGTGAAGGAGACAATGGCAACGCTGTCTTTTCTCAGGTCTGTCCCTTGCCCTTGGGTCTCTCTGGATTTCTTGCTGGAACTCATGGAGATTGTGTTGAAGAACTGGAGTCTGCCTGGCAGAAAGCTACTTCACCAACAGTGAAGAAGGAACAGAGTGGAATCTTTAGCAGTCACTATTTATATATGGCAGGGGGTGATATGCACTAGCCAGAAGGGAGTATGGCTTATACTCTATCCCCTCTATCTGTCTCCAAGGGTCAACATTCTCTAAGAGCTCAGGGAATTCCACTGGTTTAATGCTAAGGAATGAGACTCCTGACAGATAGTATATTTAGAGAAAAACTTTTTTCTAGCAATATCTAGAAAAATCAGTCAAAACATTTCAGAAGGTGTTGAATCTCAGGTATTACATGCGTCTGACGAAGTGGGTATTCACCCACAAAAGCTTATGCTCCAATACATCTGTTAGTCTTAAAGGTGCCACAGGACACTCTGTGGCTTTTTACAGATCCAGACTAACACGGCTACCACTCTGATACTTGACACCATTCAAGGCACTGCATTTAGCCGTATGGAATGGAAATCTATCACATGCGTCTGACAAAGTGGGTATTCACCCATGAAAGCTTATGCTCCAATACATCTGTTAGTCTTAAAGGTGCCACAGGACTCTCTGTCAGGTATTACAATTACTGTACTTGCTATAGATTAGATGAGGTAGTGTTAAAATCACTACATAAAAACAAGTGCTATTACAAAACAATTTAGTCAAACTGTGGCTTAATTTTTTAATAAGAACAATAATAGGTATATCAACTGAAGTGATTGGGCATGTTTGTTTAACTTTTTGAAACTTTGGGACTTTTAGGCAAAGTATCACTTATTATTTCAGTGCAAGTTTCCTTAAGTAAACTTTTCTAAGACATTATGAAAATGGAGGTTGTGGATTAGCGAGCACGGAAAGATGAGATCATCTTGACCTATTGAAATAGCATTCTAAAACCTCACAGACTGACAATGGCACAACTTCAGCAAATCCTCTGAAGTACCCTCACTTGTTTTCCATATAGCCTGGATTAGTCTTAAGAGACTTTTTTTTTAACAGCTTTGAGATTTAAAAATACAATAACCCTTTTACTCGTGTACAATGAAGAGAAAATGACAATACTAAAGAAAATAATCTAATGGGTTTATTTAAATGTTCTGCATATAAAACTGTTCTGTACTTGTAGCATGGAGATACATTATACTTCATCCACTATTTTGCAATACATGGCAATAATAAAATCTAGAAAAGCCAAATGATTATCTTTTTTTAAAAAATCTACAAATGTCTTCAAATTTTTTTGAGCTGTGATACTAACATTTCTATGGCACATTAAAATAATGTAGTACTCATATCACACATGGTATGACACTCAGAACTTAGTACTAACATTATGAAGTCTATATTTTAACCATCTAGTTTTTAGGACATAGCATAAAGAGAATCCAAAAGAAAGTGTGGTGGTGGTGGTGTCCAGGGAAAAGTCATGTCCAAGCTTCAACAGACAATTCTCTCTCCTGAGGGTTGCTTTGTTCAATTGTAAATACTTTTGGCTAGAAATTATAAAGTACACCTCTACCCCGATATAATGCGACCTGATATAACACAAATTCGGATATAACGCGGTAAAGCAGCGTTTGGGGGCGGTGGGGAGGTGCGCGCTCCGGCGGATCAAAGCAAGTTCAATATAACACGGTTTCACCTATAAAGCAGTAAGATTTTTTGGCTCCCGAGGACAGCGTTATATCGGGGTAGATGTGTACATAGTTTTGCCACTGACTTCAACAAGAGCAGGACTGAGCCTTTCATGAGTGTGTCTTATTCAAAGAAAGGTTTTCCATTTTAACTCTGTATAAAAAGTTGAAGTTATTACTAGACTGTATAAAATCTGTAGCTATACACATGCTCCTGGCAAGGAAAAAGGAAAATTGACATACATCAAGCTACAGATAAATTATAAAAAGGTTGTGCGGTTGTTTAAAACAGGTAACTAATGCTACCCAACACATTTCTTCCCCCCATATTATATTAATGACCAGCAAATTTTGAACATATGAAGTGTTTTCATACACCCCGCAAAAGTATTTAAGGGCTAAATCCTGCAATGTGTCATGGCCACTTTATGCCACATAAGTCATGAAATGTGGAGCTAGCCAGTGGAGTGCTCCCCTTACCCAGGCGCACTCGGCTGACAGAAAGCTGGCAGAGAATGTTCCACTACCTTGTATGAGAGACAGGGACCTTACAACAGTGGCAGAAGTTAAGCTACGCTCCCTGGTCCCCTAAATTCCACAAGGGCTAGGTGGCAGATGATCAAGCCACAACCAACAGCGCCTTGCAGCTGCCCCTCTCCGCTATACTTGAAAGCAGCTTGAACATAGTGGAGAATCAGGCCCTTAGGTTATGCCTACACTGCAATTAGATACCCATGGCTGGCCTGTGTCAGCTGACTCGGGCTCACGGCTCTCAGGCTAAGGGGCTGTTTAATTGCTGTGTGGACGTTCAGGTTTGGGCTGCAGCCTCCGCTCTAGGACCCTGTGAGGTTTTTAACTGGAGCGCAGACATACCCTGCGTGTGCATGCTGCAGTTTTTCACACTCGGTTTTAGCTAATGAAAGGAGGAAGACTGTTCTAGCTTATAATGAATAGGGCGGGAAAGCTATAGTCCACAGCTACAGCATGCAATATGTTATCTAAAGTACCTTATTTTCAAACTAATTTAAATATACCCACGTTTATGATTTCATATTAAAATATTCTCTATGTATGTCAATTATCATCCGCTCAAAAATCTGTTTTGTAACCAGTCAAATGAAATGGGGAAGACTTCTGTCCAACATCATTGTACCTTTAGGGGAGGGGGAAAAAAAAGAAGAATGCACAAGAAACCGCATTTGCCTTTTACTAATATATACAAATAATACTTAGCACACGTATGGCCTTACAAAGTGGGTAAATATCTTTAAACCTGCTTTAGAGCTTGGGAAACTAAGGCACAGAGAAAAATGAAGTGACTTGGCCAAGGTCACACAATGGGTCAATCTCACAATCAAGACTAGAACTCAGTTATCCTGACTCCCTGACCTGTACTCTAACTACTGAGCTACGTTATCTTGTTTTTTAGGAGTAGGATTTATTTAAGAAAACAAGAAAGGGTGATGTTTAATACTACTTGTGGAAGAAAGAACCATCAACAGTTTTAATTAAACCAATACATTCCTTGCAATAGCAATCACTATAGGCCTTTGTATCTATATGTTATTTAGTTAATTGCATTAAGATCGCTCCAGTTTCTTACTCCTATAAAATAATTTTTAAGAACTGGAGAGAGACAGATGATTAACTTTGTCAAGTGTCTGATGTCTTTGTTCAATAAAATGATACTTTTACAGATTCAACATTTTGTGACAGTTAAATTAAAGAATAATTATCACATGGTTCAGGTTCCCAGACTTTTCCCAGTTTTTATTTTGAACACTAAACAAGATATCACTTAATAAAAAACAGTTTCAGGATTGTCCTACTGTTTGTAAGCAGTTCATCTCCCACTATGACCTACTGAATTCATGTGAACTTTAAACTTTGATTATGCAGAATTAAAATAAATGCTAGGAAGTGAAAAATCTTGGAAATCTGTTTTTCTGTGAAGCACTTATCACTGAGACATGAGGCACCAAGATGGAAGACCTTTTTCCATATTGTTGGCAAAACTGTCAATCATCTTGATGAGCAGTAAATAAATGAATGCCCAATGATGGGATTCTATATTATCCTTAAAAAAGAAATCCATCAACTAAACATCAACAGGTAAATGTTTATACCCGACAGCCATCAATTTCAACTATCCATGCAAAGAGACAGGTGAGCTGGACTGGTAAACCTCGAAATTAGAGAGGTATTAATCATCTGCTCCCAGCCAATATAAACAGATGTTATTTTTAAACAGGCAAAATCATCTCTTCCTCTGAAATTTATTTGCAGCAGATAATGTTCTGTTACATTTTTAATCAAGCAGATGAAGTTACATTTAAATTGAAAATCTGCTGCACTCAACTAATCAGGCAAGTAAAATTCTGAGATGGCTGAATGGTATTACACAGCACACTATTTCGGCAGGTAAATTGTGAAATTTACCTGTCACACCACACAGTTTATTGTTCAGCCACTGAATCTGCAAGTTGGAAGCAAAGAGCTAAGACAAAAAGGGTAAAGCATGTTAAACATATTTATAAATCCATCATATTTTATGAAAACACTATTAAGGCTGCCAGGGGAAAAACTCCACCTCTTTCTTATGAAGAAGTCAAAGATTAACATGGGTTATTCCTATCAGTTTCATGCTAGCATAAGTGGCATGCCTGGATATTTTGGAGTTCAAGAGACAACATGAAAAAATCCATCATCTTTCACAATAAAATACAAAGCAGCAACACTCAAAATAAGATCTAGAATATCTTTAGAGGACGAAGAACGGTCTTGTGGTTAAAACAGTATATGAGACTCATCATCTGCAGTCCCTTAATTCCCATCTGTAAAAGTACAAATACGGTCACTGCCCTAGCTCACGGGGTGTTGTGAGAATGAATTCATTGATGTGAATTAATGTGATAGAGGCCATATAAATACCTAGAAAGAAAGAGAGAGATTGAATATTGGGTTCAACTGCTCATTTTCTCACTTGTACCCCAAAAGATTTTGTTAAAAATAAAACAATATAGAATAAATATTTTCCTATCTTAAGTTTAAAATGAAATTCCTGTTGATTGTATATAGGTCATTTATAAATTATGCACAGCTGTGCTTTTTAGTCATATTACATTGAGTGGAGGCGGACAGTGCACATCTGGAAGACTGTCAATTACTCTAATTTAAAAATAGCTAGACCTCTTGGCTAGCTACAGATGCTGACACTGAAGGGAGAGACTGTTGATCAAATACAGTATATATTTCAAACTTAAAATGACTCTCGCTATCTCAGGACCCCAATGCCTAGTACAGATTGTATCTAGGCGCAGAGAACTGAATATGCAAAACAATGTTCTGAGGTGCTGTACTACCCATAATAAAAATTTGTTGAGCTCTTTAAGACTCTTGCTAACTTGTCCCTGTGAATATCTGTGTAATTATTTCTTAGTGCTAGAGTACACACGCATTTAGTAACTTCACAATACATAGATTTCAAGTGCATTTCATCACCTCACCACACATTAATGCCACAATTTATTAAGATCCACCAATTAAATTAACAAATGTGGTATCACACGTGCGATTTACTAGTCACATTAATAAAGATGACTACCCTTGAAAAGGTGCAAAGGATCTAATGTCAAGAGTTACAAGTATGTGATGATTTATCTATGACACCACAAGAATTAGGGTTAAAAGGTAGAGTTAGAAAGACCTAATTCAATCATTTAAGTCTTTATAAAAAGAGTCCAGAATAAATTTATTTTGGAGCGAAGTGGTTTCCATTTTCTCCATTCTCCCAGTTATGTGCAACTATTATTTTTAAACATAATTTGTTTGAATTATTTCCAGGGGAATTGAAAAGGTGTGTTTTATAGTTCAATCTGAGCAGTCAGACTTGAGCTCAATCTGGTTTCTTCCAGCAAGGAATTACACTGCGAGGGTCCAGACTAGGAAAATAAGTGCTATTTTAAAATACTGTATCAATGCATTTTAACACACACATTTTTAACTACTACATAGCATCTAGTGTAGACAGAGTGGAACACCTTTAAAAATATGTTAGCTAATTTTGGCCAACCCTATTTGACCAAGGCTATCTAATGTGTTTTTAAAGGTGCTGCACTCTGTCTACATTAGGTGATATGTGGTGTTTAAAAATGTGTTAATTAAAATATATGAATACAATATTTTTAAATGCGACTTATTTTCCTGGTCTAGACAAGGCCAGAACATCTAAGTCTAGCGCTCTCCAGCTGCATTATCAGGGTGAACAGTAGCTGTAGTAGAGGCTGACAGAGGAGTATCGGCACACTGGACCAAACACCTACATGGAATGGGAAGCAGCAGGCTACACTTCGCCATATGCTGCAGTAGCAGGCATGTAGTGTACACACTGGTGTCAAGAGTCTTACTTGCAAGGTGGAGGAAAGAATTCTACTCCCTTTCCCCACCATTGCACATTTTTTCTAGAGGCAAAGTACAGGAGCCTCTAACATAATGGGATTCACGATTTGTTTTTCTGCACACATGGTTTTCCCCAATTTCTGATGGCAAGGCTTTCTTCTTGTTGTTGTGTTGTTAAAAGGAAGTGCTGTGGATTTTAATACATTCACAATTTTTCACATATTTTTTCCCATTAGCAGGCTGAGAGCTGAAGCCCCTCTTTCCATGTATGGTATGACTAGGGGGTTTCAGGCAAGGAACGCGCCATTCTAATGTAACAAAGGAGACAGACTTTCATGAGACTGCTAAAAAGCTTAAATGGCAACTGAGCATGCTCAGACATAGGCGCCGACTCCATGGGTGCTCCAGGCCTGGAGCACCCACAGGGGAAAAATTAGCGGGTGCTCTGCACCCACCAGCAGACAAGCTTTCCCCCGCCCCCACCCCCTCCTTGCCTCCTTTTCCCCCGAGCGCGCTGCATCCCCGCTCCTCCCTCCCAGCACTTCCTCCCTGCAGCCTATCAGCCATTTAGCGGCGCTTAGGACTTTCCGGGAGGGAGGGGGAGGAGTGGGGATGTGGCGCCCTCAGGGGAGGAGGTGGAGAAGAGGCAGGGCAGGGGCGGGGACTTGGGGTGGAACGGGGGCGGGAAGGGGCGGGGCTGGGATGGGAAAAGGTGGGGTGGGGACTTTGGGGAAGGGGTGGAATGGGGATGGGGCAAGGGCAGTGCAGGGGTGGGGGGGTCGAGCACCCACCAGACAGAGAGGAAGTCGGCGCCTATGTGCTCAGAAGTGACGTTTCAATTTCTCATCATTTTATTTTTTATAAAAACAGTGACGAGTCTGGTGGCACCTTAAAGACTAACAGATTTATTTGGGCATAAACTTTCGTAGGTAAAACCCACTTCTTTTCTTTTGTTTTTGTGGATACAGACTAATATGGCTACCCCTCTGATACTTTATTTTTTATATTTCCCTTCCCAGACAAGGGAAAGGAATTAGTCTTGAATAAGAAGCGTCAGATCTCCTTCATTGTTGCTGTATATCTGCCCAGAAAATTATTAGAATTTTTAAAAAGCCATTGGGAAAAGTATTTTTTCCATTCTCCCTTCATGCAAAAGCAGCTGAAGAAATTTTGTTCAAACTTTGACCAAAAAGTTTTTTTTAACAAAGATAAAATATAGAAAATTTCAGCCCAAAAAAGCTGTGGAAAGAAAACATGACATGAAAACAGCAGGTTTTAATATAAACTGTTTTGAAATCTTAGCTATAGCAGGCATCAGACACCTGCGGTAATGCATATCACAAGCAAAAAAACCAGCATTAATGCAATGCAAGGACGGAGAAATTAAGCACTCCAGAGTCAG
Source organism: Trachemys scripta elegans (assembly GCF_013100865.1). Taxonomy (NCBI): domain Eukaryota; kingdom Metazoa; phylum Chordata; order Testudines; family Emydidae; genus Trachemys; species Trachemys scripta. The sequence goes on from NC_048303.1 coordinate 119,711,041, forward strand.
AAAATGGAAAATTAAGGTTGACAGCTCAGCCTTAACTGTGGGTATTTCTACACTGCAATGAAACACCCATGGCTGCCCCATGTCAGTTGACTCATGCTCGCAGGGCTCAGGCCGTGGGGCTGTAAATCTGCAGGGTAGACGTCTGGGCTCGGGCTGGAGCCCAGGCTCTGGGACCCTGCGAGGGCTATACAATAAATTCCTGTTTGAAAGCTACACTACAATATATAAAGTCTTCAAACAGGACTTGATTTTCAAAGTCTCATCTACAAAACAAGCATAATTTAAAGCAAATCAATGTAATAATAAATGTTCATAACTTCAAAACTAGGTAGCCCAACATCTCAGTTAAGTAAGTGTTTAACTCTTGTAGGATCAGGGTCTTAAAACTTTAGAACTACTAAACCAGTTTTCTTTATACTTGGATTGTTTTGTAGATCACACTGAGGCTTAAAAAATAATCAAGCAAAGTCTGAAATTTTGTTTAATATATAGTAACTTATTGTATGTAAAGTTATGCAAGAAGTTACAGTTTGCTGTGTTTTATTATCTGATCGTATTTAATGGTATAGTGGGACACTTTATTTTAAGGTCTAAGGGTAGGTCTACACTACCCGGTAGTTCGGCAGCAAGCAAATCGAACTTCTGGGTTCGACTTATCGCGTCTTGTCTGGACGAGATAAATCGAACTTCTGGGTTCGACTTATCGCGTCTTGTCTAGACGAGATAAGTCGACCCGGAAGTGCTCGCCGTCGACTGCGGTACTCCAGCTCGGCGAGAGGAGTACCGCGAAGTCGACAGGGGAGCCTGCCTGCCGCGTCTGGACCGAGGTAAGTTCGAACTAAGGTACTTCGAACTTCAGCTACGTTATTCACGTAGCTGAAGTTGCGTACCTTAGTTCGAATTGGGGGGTTAGTGTAGACCTGCCCTAAGTGTAAGAAGGCAAAATTAAAGTTCAGCATTCAACCTACAAACTGCATTTCCCGACTTGACCTGAAGAAGAGCTCGGTGTCAGTTTGAAAGCTTGTCTCTCTCTCTCTCTCTCTCTCTCAACAGAAGAAGTTGGTTAAATAAAAAGCATTACCTCACCCACCTTGTTTTTCTAATATCCTGGGAGCAACATGGCTACAACAACACTGCATACAATTCCTGACTTGTGAAAGTTTGAATTCGTCAGCCTTATAGCTGCTTTAAAGCTAGGTTTTTTTCTTTGTTTTAAACAAAATGAAATTCCATGCAAAGAGCAAGTTACATTATAATTGCGGAGAAATCCTTTAAGTGCTGCAGAACTCAATACTTGGAAACAGGCCTTATGAAACCACACTGCCAACACATTTTTGAGAACACACTACAGATTGCCCCAACAAAGATTTTCAAGTGAAGTGATCGGGAAAAAAACAGAATTTGTTTAGAAACTGGAAAATTTCCCATTTCTTTATGAGCAAATCTGAGACACATGTGCTTGTTAAATGAATACAGGGAAAAATGACTAGAATGCAAATCAATTATTTTTAAACTTAAGTTTTACCTGTTTTGACCCAAAACAGAGACAACCATGGCCTATATTTTAATACCTTGTGTATTTAATGTGTCACTAGGCAAAGTAAAATAATTCTTCTAAGGCCAAAAGTAGAACTGAGTTAAAAAAATAATTAGATAAGTTTATGGAGGATAGATGACAAGGGATGCCACCCCATTCTCTAGATGTCCCTAAGCCTTGGACTGCCAGATGCTGGGACTGGACAATAGAGGATGGATCACTCAATAATTGCCCTGTTCTGTTCATTCTCTGTGAAGCATCTGGCATTGGCCGCTATCGGCAGACAGGATACTGGGCTAGATGGACCATTGGTCTGAACCAGTATGGCCGGTCTTATGTTGTTTGAGAATGGTGACAAACCTTAACATTTTTGTGGGACTGTTCCTCAGATTACTGGGTCTTTCCTAATCAAAAGAAATACACCTAGGAACACAGTTTTGTTTAGGTTTTTTTTTTTTTTTTTTTAAGCAAAACACTTAAGATTGGAAAGTATATTTAAATTGCATGTTAAATAAAGATTATAATTGCTTAGTCTTACTACTTCATGCAAGATAAGTTTTCTGTGAACTTTGTAACACAAGAACAAAGAGAATGTAAACCGCTCTTCTGTAATATGTTGCAAGGTTAACAAGCTACTAAAAATGTATTTTAATCAGTAGCGTAAAGAGAGAGCACACTGCAGATACTCTGGTAGCAGTTCTCTTGATTACAAGGTGCCACTTTTTCATAGGCACTTTTCAGAGTAGAAAAGCACTGCTAAAATATTAATGATGTATTTAATTCTTCATTACAGAGGCACTGGTCACGACTACATAGTTAAGGTTGCAACCAACATTTCATTATAAGACACACACTAACCATAACTCTTAATTTGAAGGCACCATTGGTCTGAATTGAACTGTGATTTATGTAAGTGTAACAGAATTTTTTTTTGTTATTCTCAAATAAAGGATAATAATTGTTTATATAAAAAAATTGAGATTGCTGGTTTTCACAATGAAAGAAGGTTTGATTTTTCAGCCCCATAGCTGTACACTGATTCACAGTAGAAGTTTGAAAATCATATATTTTTACATTTTAATACACTTCTGAGTTTTCTAATTGAATTTTTCATTGATTTAGAGTTAAAGAAATATTAAAATGTCTCAAAATTACACATTGTATGTCACAGACACACACACTAAAAAAGTCTCATGATAAGTGTATTTGGCAACCAAAGTTTTAGCTGACATAATTTTAATTTTTAGTAGGCCTGTCAAGCGATTAAAAACATTAATCGCAATTAATTGCATTGTTAAAGAATAATAGAATACCATTTATTTTAGATAATTTTGGATGTTTTTTACATTTTCAAATATATTGATTTCAATTACCACACAGAATACAAAGTGTACAGTGCTCACTTTATTTGTATTAGGTGAATTGAATTGTAATAAAAATATAATGTAGCACAATCTCTTTATCATGAAAGTTGAACTTACAAATGTCGAATTATGTACAAAAAAATAACTGCACTCAAAAATAAAGCAATGTAAAACTTTAGAGCCCACAAGTCCACTCAGTCCTACTTCTTGTTCAATCAATCACTCAGCAAATAAGTTTGTTTACATTTGCAGGAAATAATCCTGCCTGCTTCTTGTTTACAACGTCACCTGAAAGTGACAACAGGGTGTTTGCATGGCACTGTTGTAGCCAGCGTCACAAGATATTTATGTGCCAGATGCGCTAAAGATTCATATGTCCCTTCATGCTTCAACCACCATTCCAGAGGACGTGTGTCCACGACGATGACGGGTTCTGCCCGATAACGATCCAAAGCAGTGCGGATCGACGCATATTCATTTTCATCATCTGAGTCAGATGCCACCAGCAGAAGGTTGATTTTCTTTTTTGGTGGTTCAATTCTGTAGTTTCTGTATCTGACTGTTGCTCTTTTAAGACTTCTTAAAGCATGCTCCACACCTCATCCCTCTCAGATTTTGGAAGGCACTTCAGATTCTTAAACCTTGGGTCAAGTGCTATAGCTATCTTTAGAAATCGCACATTGGTACCTTCTTTGTGTTTTATCAAATCTGCAGTGAAAGTGTTCTTAAAATGAACAACATGTGCTGGGTCATCATCCGAGACTGCTATAACAAGAAATATATGGCAGAATGCAGATAAAACAGAGCAGGAGACATGCAATTCTCCCCCCAAGGAATTGTCACAAATTTAATTAATGCATTTTTTTTTTTTAACAAGCATCATCTGCATGGAAGCATGGCCTCTGGAATGGCAGCTGAAGCATGAAGGGGCATATGAATGTTTAGCATATCTGGCATGTAAATACCTTGCAATGCCGGCTACAAAGTGCCATGCAAACGCCCGTTCTCACTTTCAGGTGACATTGTAAATAAGAAGCGGGCAGAATTATCTCCTGCAAATGTAAACAAACTTTTTGTCCTAGTGATTGGCTGAACAAGAAGTAGGACTGAGTGGACTTGTAGGCTGTAAAGTAGGGATCGGCAACCTTTGGCATGCGGCCCACCAGGGTAAGCTTCCTGGCGGGCCAGGCTACTTACCTGCCGCATCCACAGGTTCGGCTGATCGCAGATCCCACTGGCTGCGGTTCGCCATTCCAGGCCAATGGGGGCTGCGGTAAGCGGTGCGGGCCGAGGGTTGTGCCGGCCACCACTTCCTACAGCCCCCATTGGCCTGGAGAGGTGAACCGTGGCCAGTGGGATCTGCGATCGGCCGAATCTGCGGACGTGGCCAGTAAACAAACCAGCCCAGCCCGCCTGGGGGCTTACCCAGGCAGGCCGCATGCCAAAGGTTGCCGATCCCTGCTCTAAAGTTTTACATTGTTTTGATTTTGAGTGCAGTTGCACTTTTACGATAAAGAGATTGCACTACACCAACTGTATGAGGTGAATTGAAAAATACTATTTCTTTATCATTTTTATAGTGCAAATACTTGCAATAAAAAATAATATAAAGTGAGCTCTGTGCACTTTCTATTCTGTGTTGTAATAGAAATCAATATATTTGAAAATGTAGAAAAACATCCAAAAATATTTAATGAATTTACATTGGTATTCTCTTGTTTAACAGTGCGATTAAAAGCGCAATTAATCACGATTTATTTTTTTGAGTCAATCACGTGAGTTAAAGTCAGAATTACTATGCTAAGCTCAGAGCAGGATTTCAAACCACAGCAGCCAATTGAAAACAATAATAATGATCTTTAGAGTATCCTTATTTTTTTGTATTGCCTCACATTTATTGTAGTGCCTCAGAGCCCCAGTAATGGACCAAAGCCACTTGTACTAGGGCCTGTACGAGGCGGCTGTCTCTGCTGCTCCTTTATTAGAGCTTTTTCTGTCTCTACAATGTAAGGAGCTCCATAAATGACTATATGGATTGAGAGCGTGAACTGCATCCAATAGGCAAATAGATATTGTTTAAAATTCCATGGTAACTCAAGTTTATGATTACAAGGGTATTGAGAACTGAGAGGGTAAGAGAGGAATGAAGTAGCAACAATTAGCAACAAACATCATAGTGATCCATTGTGGTGGATGTGATCTTTTAAAAGAGGTGCAATTAAAATGAGTTTATCGTAGAAGATACTTTTGATAAACTTTTTAATGGTAAAAATTACATCTTTACTTTCTCTGATATAAGAAAAGATGGAACTGGAGAGATGCTTCTCATTTCCATGCCCTAGCTATAACTTAGAAACCTTATTTAATATTATAATGTAAGTAAATTAAATTCAACCATTTATGAATCAGATGCGAGGGTGAGCATCACATATCACTGACTGGTGAGCAGTTGCCTGAGGATCACCCAAGGACAGGCTCCCAACATCTTTTGACCCCACAGATTAGAAAGTGACGCGTTCCAGACCCACAAAGAGAGCCTTAGCACAGATCTCCACAGGTGCAGCGGCTGCATGCTAGGGCCGAGAATGTTTAGCTAACCGAAGTTCTACATACACAGCAGCGATGTCTGACCTGTGTTCTCGGAGGTTCTGAATTGCGGCCCTCCGGGACAACTGTTTTAAAAATAAATGATATATTTGATTATGAATTGAAAATGTATTCCCTGAGCCACGTCTTGCCAATTTTTGCAATGGCGTGTTTGAAGCAGGGCCATCGCTACAGGGATGAGGCAGGCGCCCAGCTGCCCCAGTTGCCTCTCCCTGCAGCTCCAGATACATCTCATGGGAGCTGGGAACATTCTGAGCAGCTGCTCCCCTTTCCCGGTAGAAGCGGCTCAGCAGGAACTCCACTGGCCACCTCCTGAATTACTGGGGAGGGAGGAGGAGAAGCCTTGGCTACTCCTTTGCCTGCTTCTCCCTTCCAAGCTGTGGAAGCCCCTGATAGAGCAGGAACAGGAGCTTGTGTAGTTCTGCCTGAGCTAAAGGAAACCTCTTGTATAGAATGGCTTCCTCCCCTGCACAGCCACGCAGGGCAGCTCAGGAGAGAGAAAAAGAGGAGAAGCTGAGAATCTATACCACATCCCTGATTCTCTCCCCCAGCTCAGGTTACAGCCCTGGGGCTGCTCTAACATCTGCTCATACATATCTAGCCATTAGCTAGAGCGCAACAGGGCTCAAACAAGCCCTCTCCGCTACCTGCTTTCTCCATCACGGTTGGCAACACCACCATCCTACCTGTCACTCAGGCCTGTAACCTGGGCGCCGTCTTTGACTCGCACCTCCCTCGAGGTCTTCACATCCAGGCCATTTCTAAATCTTTCTGCATAACCTCTCTAAGAGACAGCCTTTCCACTCGGCACAAACTCTTGTCGGGACTCTCATCATGTCACGTCTTGATTACTGCAATATCCCTCTCTGTAGCCTTGACAAACGCAGCCTTGCCCTGCACATATCCATTCAGAATACTACTGCATAGATCACTTCCTAGCCCATTGATTTGACCACGTAACCCCTCTTGTCGAATCCCTCTGCTAGCTCTCCCTTTTCTATCACAGCAAACTATTTGTCTGCACTTTCAAGCCCCATTCACAGCTTATCCCCTACTTATCATCTCTCATTCAGTATCAACACATTGCCTGATGCCCCAATTGGCCCATAATGTCAGTTTTCACTATCCATACATTAAAATTTCAAACAAGCATTTTCTTCCTGCTTTTTCCTGTGCTACCCCTCATGCGTGGGTGGTGCTCCCCATAAACATCTGCCCAACTAACTCCTTATCCTTCTTCAAAAACCTCCTTAAAAATCTCCTGGGAACGTGATGCCTACCTGACAATAGTTAGACCGCCAGTATGCTGAGACCACGTCCTATCATGCTGACCAATACTGTTTCGTTGTTTCCTTGCAGTCCCCCAACAGTATCCATCTGCTCTCTCTTGTCTTATATTTACATTGTACTCTTTGTTACAGGGATCACCATTTTGCTCTGTGTCTGTACAGTGCATAATGGGGTCCTGGTCTATGAATGGAGCTCCTGGGCACTATGATAGTACAAATACAACCAACAATGTCATCCTCTGGGCACCATAGGCCATCTGGAGACAGCTAGAGAGCAATACCCCACAGCCACTTCCCCTCCCATCAACATGGCCTATGCCTCAGTGGCTGTGAGAAGGCAGGCACAGATGTGGCAATTCTGGCTGTACACCCACTGAGGACGTGCAGGTGTTTTCCACTACCTGAGCAGCACAAAAGCAGCAGACTGGGGCAGAGAATCTGTCCCAAACCATTGATCGGGGCCCCTTGATCTTTTTGAAATACATTCAGCCCACAGGCTTAGAAGGCTGGACACCGCTGTTCTGAAGCCTGCGCTCTTTCAGGGTGGAAATACCGATTGGGGAACAGGTGCTTTTTCCACTGGGAACAGTTTCCTGTTGTTTTTCCTTTCACGTTTTAAAAAAAGGTGTATTCTTTTGTTTTCTTACATTTTAAACTGAGTCTAGAAACGGGAAGAGAGGAGGAGACAGAGCTGTTTTAAAGGTGACAACCCCCTGCTCATGTGTGAAGCAAGAACTGAGAGTGTGGGATCCGGTTCATGCGAGTAGGTAACTACCCGTGCAAAGAGCAGCAGTGGCACAGCTGGAACCCTGTGGGCATCACGGACGGGGGTTGGCGGTATGTATGGTAAGAGCTGTCTTGCTAGCAAGGACAGCCAGCATCACAGTCCCTGCCAGGATTATGGACACAAATGATAGGTTGTTCAGTTGCAGCTATTATTCTCTTTCTCGGCTCCTATTCCACAATTTTCACACACATTATACAAGCCATATCTGCTGAACTTGAGCTGCATGCTAGATTTCTGACTGAAAGATAATAACCGAGAATTAGTTAAGTCAGAAAGTCTGAGACACCTAAGATAGGCATTTCACAATCTTAAGTAAAAAGATTGCTAATTTTCAGGAGAACTAAAGGATAAGGCTACAGATTGTGGTTTCTTAAGACAACCACCAGTGAAATAGTTTAAGATTCAGTAAACTACTAACCTACTTTACTTAGCTCACACTTACGATATGCAGATTTAAAATGGTTACCACATCATTTTAATGGCACAGGTTACCCAGTTCCTAAGAAGGAATCAAAGATTGTCTTGTATGTTGTGAACATATGCTTAAGTACATGAAAGGTGTGCAATTCAATTATAGGATTTGTACAGTGAATTTAAATACAAAATCATCATTTCTACTCCAAAATGTGTGCTGTAAAAGGTTACTTAAAATTATCAATATTAATTTGTTTGTTCCACTTTTATTTTGCTTCTACACTTGTCCTCTGTGCAGTGCCCCTTTTTATAATTTTTTAACACCATCCTGAACTCTGCACAAGCCTCCAAATTGCTTCAGTGATACCTGGCACAAATCCATCTAGAAGTTTTGCACTGTGCACCTTAATTACTGAGGTAACATAATCCTCACTTTTCCTTGAAAGCAATTAATTACACCCGTGGAGCCTTAAAACTGAACCTGTCCTGCAGGAATTTCCTGCACTGCAGGGTCATTTCCATTTAAGTCTTCCCCTGCCCCCCAAAAGAGACTGCCCCTTCCTGAAGAACAACAGGAATTTTATGGCTTTAAGGCTGTGTCCATTTGGATTTCTGCTTTACAAAGGACAGGTTTTTTAGCTTAATTTTCTGTGTTGCAGGTCTTTCTTCCACATTCAGAATTAATGCTGGTAGCAGAACATCTTGAACTATCCCTTTCAGTCATTTGACTGATTGGTAGAAATTGTGTGTTGGCAGGAAACTTCTCTATTCATAATTTTACAGAGGCACCTAATTTAGACCCTTAAATATTTATCTGATCTCAGCTCTCCTACATGAAATATCAGCATTGCAGCCATGACTATCCTAATAATCAGAAGAAGGTAGGTTTGATTCTATACCATTGAAATCAATGGGAGCTTTAACACGGACTTCAAATGGCAGCTGTATCAGGCCTAAAAACTACATGGTCAAACTCCTGCCCTTCAATATTCTATTGGTTGTTAATAAAGACAGCATCAACCATGACAATCAGAGATTTAATTGCTGACCTGACTTGCATCACCAAGACTTTGCTGGATAACCCATCTGATCCTATGTTGGTACAGTTTGCACCAGCTACATACTCAGTTCAACACATACCTACAGAAGGCATGGGACAAGGAATGGCAATACTTTACATAGCTAACCTTAGCTGAAAGAAGAGTCCCATGACCCTTTTTGATATGCACACGGTATGAGTCCCAATGTAAAAATCAGCATAGACATCCTGGTTTTATTAAGAAAAACCACATAATGCTACTGGCTTCATTTTATTAACTGAAGCATTGAAGTCGCCTAGACTCGTCATTTTAGAAGATTTAAATATCAGAATATATGATTTCTAACATGTTGACCAGGATCTTATAATCAATTGGCAACCACTGAGTTTTCCCACCTGAATACCTTCTCAATCTGATCCTTGAGTCTAAGGATTGACCTTGGAGATTTAAAGAAACACACTTCAATCACTGAAGACAGTGATAAAGGCTACAAGGGAACTTTGGGGACATTAAGTCTGACTTCCTGTATAACAGAGGCAGAGAATTTAACCCAGTGATGCCTGTATTAAGCTCAATAACTTGTTTTAAAGTTTTCAAGTGATGGTGAATACTCCACAATCTTTGGTAAATTGTTCCAATGGTTAACTACCCTTACACATTTTCAGAATTGGCCTTTAACACTGGGTGCATCAAATTTTTGGGTACCAAAATGTAGACATGCTTGGCCTGATTTTCAAAGGTGCAGCTCCTATTAACATCAAATGGAGTTTTAGATCTCAGCAACCATGAAAGTTAGTCTTCAGAAACTATTTAATCCCATTGGCCTCCAGGATACTCAGGTAGTGTAAATCATTCGGAGCATCAACAACCAAGTATGATGATATAGCCATTGGTCCTTAAAAGCCCCCCTACACTGCCCACACACAGTTCATTGATGGCCACCAGCAGATTAAACAAGAGGGCAGAAGGTTATTGTGACTGGTAGTTCAGAATCCCATCAGCTACAGGATAAAGCATTCATATAGTACTTTATGGAGTCGTTCATCATTGCATCGTCAATGAGATCTAGGCCAGAACAACATTTCCAGAAACAAGACACCTAACCAACCAGCACATGTCTCCACTGGTATGGCCCCTCCGGCTGAACAGAATTGTTGTGTTACTTTGCATTCACCTGTAATTCTGTTGATCAAAGTACTCTTTCCTCCCATCTTACCTAGCAACAGTAATTTCACTCTGGAAGAAAGGAGACAGAAAAGATCTGTCAATGGAGGCTAGTATGTAAGCACACATCTGTTCCCACTCTGGTTAGAAACTTCCACAGCGAAGTAATAAATAAAAAGATCAGAGAAAAAACAGCTCCAAATGACACCCCCCCAAAGAAGTGGGAGGAATATAGGATGGGATGAGCGGATTTACAAAAGTACTGATGAGCAGTTTTCCTTTGTCATATGTCCCTCTTCCCGTATTCCAGCCAACAAAGATTACTGTCATTCAGAGGAGACGGACTTGCACTAAGCTGCAGTTGGAGCTCCTACCACCCAACAAATGTCAGCAGACAAGGACAGATGCCACTGATAATGCCAGATGTACACATGAGAAGACAACTCAGTAACCATTTCATAAATTCCAGAAGCAGATGCTTCTGTTCTCTGAGCCCAGGAAACTGCTATACGGCTTACATAATGCTATTTAACAGTCTTCCATGTAGCCATTTTGACCTGGCCACAGGCTAATCAGGAGAGTCTTTAAACCACTGAGCCACTGTGGCGTGATGGCCTCCTGTGCCTTATTACAAACTTAAAAACATACAAGTTAAGATTTCCTAGAATTATGGGTACATGACAGTTAAAATTAAGAACTTCACATTCTACAACCTATGGTAACCACAACTGAACACGCTACCTTGGAGAAAGTAGCTATCCATCCATCTTAGATATTTTATAGTTTCAAGGATGGATGTCCCATGATCAGCTGGGAAACGAAGGAAAAGTCCCACAAAAGAACTACTGGAGTTGCTTAGCTCTCTGAAAAAGATGGGAATCAAAAAGCTTTTGGATAGAGGGATTAGAACCAATTTCTCTATTTTTGATAGAACCATGAATAGCTGAAGGGTGGACCTAAAACCATTAACTCAGAGACATAAAATTAGGGAAAAAATGAACACGCTGGAGAATGGAGAATGCACACTTCACAACTCCAGTGAGAGAAAGTGTTCCAAATCTGGAAACAGGCAACAGAAACTGACCATTACTTGCTACATGAGGCAATCATCAACCTGTTAGGAGAAACCTTTAGCTTTGTACCTCCACCACTCAATCTGCATACTGCCATGTCTTAAGAAAGCCAAGTCTGTGATAGACATGAATAGATCTGAAAGTCTAATTACAAAATTCAAATCTGGAGAAACCTAATTAAAATAGATTCATTGTACAAAATATTTATTGGACAACAGGGTTCAGTAAAAATCTTAACAAGTATATTTTGGCAATCAAAGTGTATGTTGTTTTCAAGTTATGGCTAAGCTTATGACTGAGGCATCATGAGAAGGCTCATGTCATCTGGCCTAGATACTTATTTTTGCATGCATCACTATGGCAGCTGTAGGTTCCCTTTAAAAGGTCTTAATTAAGAAGCATAAAAATTACTAGCATTTTAAATATAAGGATTCAACCACGAAACTGTAAGAGGAAGATTCTTTGAGTGCTCTGAAGAACAATAAAGCATTTAACCAAATTATGACAAATAAATCATTATAAGAAAAATCAAAGAGATGACTGTTTGTAGTGTTGTTGTAGCCATGTTGGTCCCAGGATAATAGAGAGACAAAGCGGGTGAGGGAATATCTTTTATTGGACCAACTTCTATTGATGAGAGAGACAAGCTTTTGAGCAGACACAGAACTCTTCTTCAGGTCTGGGAAAGTTACTCAGAGCGTCACAGCTAAATACAAGGGTGGAGCTGTGATACACTAGGTACCTTTCCCAGACCCAAAGAAGAGCTCAGAGTAAGCTCAAAAGCTTCTTTCACCAACAGAAGTTGATCCAATAAAAGATTACCTCACTCATCTTGTCTCCCTAGAGAGATGACTGAACATTTTCAGGGGAATGGGAACTCTGGCAGTAAATTATATTAATATTATAGGAAAATGGCTTTACAGCTTCCTATGTATTTTTTAGAGTCTACAAAGGATACTTTTAGTTAGAGAATTATATTTGATTATTATTCCTTTTTCACCAGATACTGAGAAACAGTTCTTCCACAGATCAGCTTATTTTTTAAACACATCTGTGTCACCAACTTATTGGCCTGCAGTATATCTCAAGTGTAATTAATGCTTATTAAGGAAAAGAACAATGCATTACAACAATATCCCTAGTGTGAAAATGAAATTATGGCTTAAATGAAATTTCAGATTCAATGCATTCAGTTTTAGTTAAATGCAGAAAACAGGATGCCTCAAGAAAACAATTAAAAAGCACAAATGAGACAAGGATAGTTTGTTCTATTTTTTTTTTTCCTCTCAGACCATTGATTTATCTTGGCACACATTAAACAGCAGAGGTTAAACATACAGACACACACCAAAAGGGAAAACACCATGGTTTACAGGTAAGAGGCAAAGCAGTTATCCCAAAACTACATGGCAAGGAAAATGCGGTCATTTTCCCCTCTATTCCAAACTTGATTAAAATCTTTAAAAGAGCCCAGCAGGAAAGCTGATGAACACATACAGGGCATCATTGTAATCCCTGTGGTCCTCTGAACCATAAGAGGAATCATTTCTAAAACCTTAATGTCACTTTATCACTTTCTCATAAAAATAGGAACGAGGAAATCTGCCATTAAAGGTAATAGTCATTATGATCACTGACTTTTAAAAAATGTTTCAATCAAGCACGGATTTCAACTCTGAAATTTGTTTTATTAATCATTAAAAGGTCTTGTTATGTTTCAAGGAATATATAATATAAGAAGGGATCAGCTATAAAATTAAGAGAAAAGGCTAGAAAGTGAAATTATAAAAGCTATAAAAAGAAGAAAGTGTTAGCTGTAGAGTTCCACCCTTGCCAATCATAGTCCTAACTGTCACAGTGGTTTAAAAAGAATGAAGAGTTGATACAACAAACTTCATAACCTCATACAGTTATAAAATATTGTCTTTAAAGTACTATATATTGCACATAAAAGGAAAAGATACGAAATTCTAAAAAGCTGCTATTCCAACCATAATCACCCTTATAATGCTTAGGTGTTGCACGAATGTTCTGTATTATCATTTACTACTTTAAAACCCACTGGGTCTGTCTACACTGCAAGTAAAAACCTGAAGCTGGCCTGTGCCAGCTGACTTGGGCTCCTGGGGCTCGGGCTAGGGGACTGTTTAATTGTGGTGTAGACATTTGGGCTCTGGCAGTAGCCCAGGTTCTAGGACCCTGCAAGGGCGGAGAATCCCAGAGCTCAGGCTGCAGCCTGAGCCCCAGTGTCTACACTGCAATTAAACAGCGCCTTCGCCCAAGCCCTGTGAACCCAAGTCAGCTGGCAAAGACCAGTCGCAGGTTTTTAACTGCACTGTAGACAGACCCACTGTAACATTTTAGCATGAAAGAATGAACTTAAGTCAGAGCTTTCCTACTTATTTCTGTGTTTTATTAATTTAAGGCGATTTAATTGATTTGTGAATATTTTTGTGTTTAATTTCCTTTGGTTTTCTGATGGCAGAGAATCCCCTACTCCCCATTTCACCCCAAGAACCTTTGGGCTCCCAGTAGAAAGTAACTGAACCTGCTAGCATGGCTGTTTTGCAAACTCTCTCCTGGTTAGATGCAATAAGAACACTGCACTATTGTGTTTTCTGCAGTTTCTCCATAGTACTGAGCATAACTTTTTATCATCTGCCTTATGCCAAAATTTAAAAATAACTTACTGAGCCCAAAAAACTACCCCCATCCAAACAATGTTTCTATTTAATACGTTTGTATAACTGAACTCAATATAGATACATAAACATAAGTCTTTTTCTGTAATTTTTATGTATGTAATATTACAATACAAATACACTCAAGACTTTTGTTAATAAAATCAAGTACTGAAGAGCTCATAACTAAAAAGCACACTGGTGGGGTACTTACCTGTGACATGACACACTGAAATTGGATATTGTCCTTGTAAAATATAGTCTGAATGCATGATGCATTATCGAACAGCACTATTTAAAATCTCATCTTTGACTGTTGGCATGATGACTATCTATGCAGACACCACCACCATCTTTTAGGGATCCAAACATTATGTCATAAATCAGCAAGCCATTACTGCCTTTGTAGAGGGCCCTAAGGTGCAAAAGTCTTCCCCTTGACCTTTCTCAAAATCCCTCCTTCCCCACTTTTACAAAAGAAAAACACTCTCCATTTTATATATCAAATAGGTTTTTTAAATCACTGTTGGTTCCATATTTATTACCTCCCCTCCTTCCACCTATTTTTCTCCCCCTTTACCACATAACTTAATTTTAGTAGGGTTTCTATGGTATACTGCATCTGAAGTGCCAGACTGGCGGCAGAGCAAGATTTATGTTTTTATTTATAATGCCACTGAAAGTAATGGGACTTTACATTATATTGTATTTCCTTAACTGTTCATCTATACACAATGTATACTATGAGAAGGCAAAAAAAGTATTGATTTTAAATACCAAAGGTCTTACATCATAACATAGACTATGGGCTACAAAACACGTTTAGAACTGAAATCATATTTAGTGAAATTTTGTACCAATGTATTTACTGCATGATGAGAAGAAGCTTTATGTAACTTGACCATTAAAGATTACCCAGGGCTAAGGTATAATAGAACTTTTATACTCCATAATGGAGTATAAAGTTCAAAGATTTCTACAGTACAGGAATTCCAAGCCATCTAGCAATTATTTTTAACCCCTCAAAGATGGTGATTTTTATGCTCCCATCACTGGCCCTAATTGCTTGAATCATAACAACAAATCCCACCACCCAAAAGTCTAAAAACTTTCTCTAAGTACTGTAGCTGGCTAAGAAAATCTCAGCAACACTGATTCTGATGCTTTTTCCTCTTCTTTCTTCCTTTAACTCGAGGGTCGGCAACCTTTCAGAAGTGGCGTGCCGAGTCTTCATTTATTCACTCTAAGTTAAGGTTTCGTGTGCCGGTAATACATTTTAACGTTTTTAGAAGGTCTCTTTCTAGACGTCTATAATATATATAATATATAACTAAACTATTGTTGTATGTAAAGTAAATCAAGTTTTTTAAATGTTAAGAAGCTTCATTTAAAATCAAATTAAAATGCAGAGCCCCCCGGACCGGTGGCCAGGACCCGGGCAGTGTGAGTGCCACTAAAAGTCAGCTCACGTGCCGCCTTCGGCACGCGTGCATAGCTTGCCTACCCCTGCTTTAACTTTTCTTTTTTTCCCCCTTTTCTTTCTTTCTTATTTTAAGACTTTTATATGGAGTGGGAGCCATTTTTCATTCAACTATTTTATACTTTCTAAGATTTCAAAGATAACCAGTGCTTTGAGAGTTTATGTAACTGTCTTGTATGGTATTTTATTATATTAACAATCTTAAGAGTTGCAGTAATAAAATTTTATGTGGAAGAAAAAAGTCAAATTTTTAATTTGTCAAATGCCTCGGTATATTTTAACAAAACCAATTAATATTTCAAGTTCATGATGCATAAATATTCCTTTTTCCTTCCTCTGGATTAACTGTTTTTACCAGGAACCCCAGAGTTCTCCTTGTACACCAGAAATGAAACTACCATTTAAAAATAAAAATCAGTAACTTAAAATCATACAGTTGCTACTAGATTCCTTTAAAAAAAAAAAACAGAAAAGGTTTCACTTAACATGTATATCCTTTATAATTACATATTTTGAGGTTTAGATTAATCATGTACACATACCATGCAGCTTCCGAGTCATAGATAACAGACAGCAATTTCAAATGAGTGTGCCAACAAGATTTATTTGTGAAGGTGCAGCTATATTACTACTATAACACAACAAATGAGTGGATCTTATGGTGATTTCTGTTTTAATTTACAGCAGCATACCCGTGACTAGGGTTGTTATAACCACACAAGAGAAAGGCAAACTACAGATAAAGGCTTGGGATTTTTTAGCTAACTGTTTAAAACTAAGCACAGGCAAAGTTCCCAGAGTTCTGCTCTTCAGAAGATCAGTTAGCCGAGGTTACTCACTGTGTTTGATTGCCATAGCGGTTTTCATATTGTTAGATATACTGCACAGATTTAGAATTCTGAACAGTAGTCCCTGAAATCAGGCATGATTTATGAAGTAGTTACATTCAACTTTTAGCCCTTTGTAACTGACATGGTTTTGTGACTGTGTTGGTATTTTAACAGTTAATTAGTACACTGTTAGGTACAACAATACGTTCTGCAATAGGAAGTTCTGTTTTATTTCCCACTTTTCATTCTGAGGCACAGTTGTGAATCCCAGTTAGAACCAATGTTGCATTCAATGTAAGATATTGTCTCTTATCTGAAATATATATATATATGCTTTTATATCAGAGAAGTTTTCTCCAAATACTTAAAAAAAAAAGCATGTTTGGTACGTTTTTCAAACCTCTTTCTATAAGATTAAAAACAATTGCTCTCAACATAAAATACAAACTAACTGGAATGACAATACCCCATAAAAACATTTATATTTTACTGACAAAATAATAAACAGAGAGAAACAGAAGTAAGCCAGGTGGTGAGGTTCACTAATCTTCTCCCCACCACCCAGCAAATAATTCTGTTTTTAAAGCCTAAGTCGCAGCTATAAATAACAAAAAGTAGTACATTCTCTATTGTTTTGGGAAACGTCCTTCAATTTCTGAATGGTCTGCTTTGCTCCTCCAAAGTCTTAGGCACTTACAGTTTGTTAACTTTTACAACAAAGCAAGCCAAGCTTAGCAAAGCTTTGAAGTTAAACAATAAAAAGATGACCGTAAAGGAGTAATATTGGTGATTATAATATGAAATGCTAAATAAGCCAACTGATGAGGATATAAACTAAACAAATGCTCTACAAATAGGAAAGTAACTATCATGCCCCAAAATAGTTACCACATTTATGCATCTATGTTACATACATAGTGGATGTCACCCAATGTTCAACTAGACACTTGTATACTTTTTTAAAATACAGATAAAATTTTCTCAATTTCAGGGAGACATACTCTAAATTAAAAAAAAAAGCAAACTCTACGTTTCCATTTCCATGATGTGATAAAGCAGAAAATATCATGCAGTCAAAAGGTAACTAGAACACTTAACTCACACAATTTTTTTTTTTTTTTTTCCTGTGTCAAATAGCTTGAGTTAAGGGCTGAGTTATAGTTTTATTTATGAACTTCCAGAGAGTTTGTTTCTCCACCTCAACAGTGCTTGAACCATTTTCTAGTGGCCCCCTCAACCATCAGAGACCATCCGACAGAAGTTTTTAAAATGTTTATTTACCAGATAGACAAGGTGGGTGAGGTAATATCTTTTAAACTAAAATCTCTTTCAGTTCTGCTCTATAAGGTACTATATATAAGTGAGTGTGGGTGTGAGAGAGAAAAAAATATATGCCACTGACTGATATATTTAATAATTTACTGAACTATGTAAAGGACCATCACCTGTGTATTAAATTGATATTAGAAATAAGTTATTGTACATTCATAGTAGCCAATTTTTTAAGACTTAATAGATTGGTACATTTTGTATCTTACTACTACAAGGGCTAGTACACAGCTAGCTTGCTAATTTTCATTTAAAACATCAAAAAAGTCAGAATAAATACAAAAGGACATACTTTTTTGCAATTCTGTAACTTAACAAAAGTCTGAATAGATTTGGGGGAATAATTTGAACAATGTACTGTTGAGGCTGGAAACCTTATGACAATTTTCAGCAAGGAAGTACTTAAGAAAATGTTTAAATATTTGGAAACAGAGCTCGCTATTGGCAATGCTGCTACTACCTTACAAACTGCCAAAGCAGAAATGGAGACACTATCATAGTTAGGGCATAGTTCTAAAAATGTTTCCTTTCATTCTCTCTCATATCTAATCAAACACTGACAAAAATATTACAAGACAAAGAGTGAAAAAAATCATAATGAACCTCTCAGATGAGAAACTAATTGGCACTAAGTACACAATGGCTTACATTTAATCCTGTTAATAATCACACAAAAAAAGAAATAAAAGACTCACTTTTCAGCCATCTCTCTGGACGACTGGGCTAAAATAACAGCACGACTAAATCTGACATTGACCCCTTGGCCCTGCTAGGAGTTTAAAGAATTCCTTTGAGTCTTCTGAGACTTTTTTTTTAAACTATTCCAGAAGGGGTGGGCTAGTCTCACAGATTTGAGAGTCTTCTTGGCATAACAGGTATAGTCAAGAATGTTCCTGTATAAACTATGTTCCAGTTTTAGTAATAACTTAATACTGGACTGAATTAAATTAAAGGAAATTGGTAATATGATAGTTAAAACTATCTAACAAGTTGCCTGGATAAACGTCCAGTTTTGGGGGCGGGGGTGGTTATGTTAATAAGTAGAACATACAAATGGCCTGGCATACAGAAGTGAAAACAGGACGTGTGTAGATATAATAATAAAAGACACAAATAAAACAACATGTATGATGTGTAAACAAATCAAATGTATGTACTGAGGCACTTACACTAAACTTTAAGAACCAACACTTAGACACATTCAAGTTTTCAGGCTGTTCTGACAGTCCATTTTCAAAGCAGGTTATTGAATAGGAATACTCAACTTATTTGGGCTTCCTTTCATAGACGTTAACAGGACTACAGCATTACTGGCTTTGTGACATGAACACACTTCAAATACAGCATACTGGCAAATGCCAGAAGCCTGTAAACAAAATCCTGTGCAAATTAAATGATGCAATACCATTACTGGCAAGTAATTTACTTTTGTTTTTCCCTCTTTTTGTAAAGACTATTTACTTTGCTAACAAAAAAAAGTTCCAACTTCAAACCATACCTGGGTCAGAAGGTTATCCAGAGGAACTACAAGTTGCATAATAGTACATCCATGTTATCTAAATAATACTAGCATTTTTTTAAAAAGTAAATTGAATTGAATTAAAGTAAAGTAAAATTCTGAGAAAAATGTTAGAGCATGCCTGCTTTTCAAGGTTTATCCAGTGGTCAAAAATGAAAGTCACCACTAGCACACTTTACACATTTACTCTCAACTCCTGCAAGTTTGAAAGCTCAAAAAATAACATTTTTTAAAGCATGGTGCATCACAACTTAGACAAAATATAAACACGCACTAATAAAAATCAAAATTTCCCCATCTCCTTATAATCAAAGGTCAATACAGCAATGTTTCAATGAAACACTAAGAGCAAACCCTCCCTCCCACCCACAGACACTTGGGGATATTTACAATATATTTAATAAGTCACATACTACAAACCTAAACTGAATTTTCTCTCTGCTTCAATAGCCAGTTTTGAATGCTGTTGCTCACATCCTATCACGCTTTCTGAACTGTGTATAGACCATGGCTAATCTTTTTAACTTTTCTTTCTGTTAACATAAAATTATAAATGTGCCATATAAATATTAGAAATCAGACACGCAAAAACTGGCTATCAGGCCTTGACGAGAGCGTATGCTCAGCTCAGTTATAATTCTACAGAAACATAATTCAAATAATATGGAAAAGTTTCCATGTCACTGAAGGGCAAACATCACATGCAAGAATTTTGTTTGGTTTTGTATTACCAAAATTTCTGAAATTTACAACACAGACTATGACTAACTTGTTAAGAGCAAAGTTGGAAATTATTACGTCATATCTTAAAGAAACATTTTCAAATATTACAATAATCTGCATTTAAAGTTGGCAACTGCCCTTTTGTGTGTAGTTTTTTTCTTTTTAAAGACACATAAAGGCAGGTATTTCACAGTAAATGCAGAGCAAATGGGAATGCTAAAGCTTTATTTCCCCCTCCCCTAAATACTGTCCCAAGTTAGAGTTACATGAGTTTGAGCAAATAGTCACATTGAGACACTCATTCTGAGCCCACAATTGTTATAAAATGAAAGGCCCCTGAAGCTAAAGTTTTCAATCTACAAGATATAATCTTATGAAACCTTATTGACTTACCTTCACAGCAGTATCTAGACTGAGAAATAAATATAGAGCTAAAACTATTACTGTCACCACAGTGGCTGTTAATCACCATAAGTATTTCACGGCCTCTGCTTTAAAAGGGGAGAAAAAACTCTAGTGTTTCAAGACGCAGATGGAGTTTCAAATAAAGACTGAAAAAAGGCATCTGGCAGTCATGACTTTTTTTTTTTTTTTTTTAAACAGTTGGTGGAGAATAGTTTATAAAGCATTTAAAAAGCCCGGAGAGCACTTGACATTTCTTTAGGTTTACGGACTTTGGTCAAAGTATATGTTGTAATAGCCTCCTATATGACAAGATTGACAACAATAATAAAGCAGTATTTGCACCTAAACCTATCCACACTGTACAAAGATTAGGTTTTATGTACATCTGCCACAGAGATGCGCTGTATCCAACAGATCCTGTTCTCTTTGTATTTTCCCATTCCCAATGTTACATATAATACATATACAAGTATGCTGTATGCATCTTTTGAGAAAATAATACATATAAGAAATGTCAATATCAAACTTGGCATTGAATAAACATAACAAATGGATTCAACAGAAACAGCAGCAAACTAATGACAACCACAAAATCAATCTTTGCAGCCAGAGATACAGATACTTGTTAAATAACATATATATTTTGGAGGTGGGAGTTCTAAGCTTTCACCAGAGTAAGCTCTCTAGCACTACATGCATTATGAGTATTCCCTGAAAACACAGAAATAACAGTTACTTGTTTTCTGTAACTCCAAGCTATGTTATTAGTTTTCAGCATACATTAAAGACATGTAACTAACGTTCCAGATAAAACTTTGTGAGATGTATTAGCAGAGATGAAACAGCACAATGATACAAAGGCAGAACAAGATCACCTCTGGAGATCTAAAAGGTTTGTCAACTGTTAACATTTTAAAAACAAAACCAAAAAATTGCACTTTATAAGATAAATTGGTGAGACCAAATTCCTGAACTTGTCAAGTTTGTGGTAACTTTTAAAAGCAAGTTTCCCAGGGTGATTCATAAAGAGTAAAATTGTCAGGTAGTGTACTGTAAAAAGAATACTCCAAGTCACTCCAACAATCGTTACTGACGTCGTTTAGTAATTTGAAAATAGAATAAAAGCTGAACACTGGAACCACATTGTTCTATGTAAACTTAGAGCCACCCCTTCTCACTGCCGTATCTTCCAGGAACTGCTATACTCATAGGTGGCTTCCCCATCTTTACTAAAATTGGTGGGAGTACTATCAATTTAGTAATACATCAAAAGAACAGAAAATTATTCAATGTTGAGAGTTTTCTTGGGAAACCAGGGTGGTTTAAACCTAACAGACAACTTTCCAGACTCTGGTCTCAGTTATACTGCCTTAAATCCAGAGTTACTCCACAGACTTTAATAGAGTTACTCCAGCCAGATTTACACTCTAAGAATAGATCTGTCCCTGTGCTGTGATCTCCTCTAAAGATGCCAAAGTACAAAATGAAGCACAGCCTGGGATTGCTCTCTTTTTAAAATGTGTATACAGTAGATTATTGGCTGCTTTTGTAAAGAATAGCATGATGTGTGTATGAAGATATATTGACTATCTGAATCCAGATGTCAGTTCTTGTCCCGTAGAAGTGAGTAAACAACACAATCGCTACATCTGAAATTCTATAAACTGGATTTTTTTTTTTTTTTTTTTTACTAATGGGAATATTAGCAGATGTCAATAATATGGTGGAGCACTTGCATCAGGTCTTTTTACCATTGTGCCCATAAAGATGAATTAATAAACCAAGAATTTGCCTTTTCCGCCACAATACACACAGATTATTTTATTTACACACACACACAATATTGAATGCCAATTGTAAGCACATTCATAAGAATTAAGGTCTTCAGTGAGAGTTTAGGTGCATAGAACTACCTTTTTTTGTTATTAGTACACAATCTTTAAAAGTCATCTAAAACGCTGCATTTTCTTGCCATTTGATACTACAGTAGTTTCATATAATATTTTTCAAACATTTACATTATGTCACACATGTGAAAAGGAAATGGACAGAATTCTGATTTGTGACAAAATCTTGAATTTCTTCAATAGCATGAGTTACCAACATAACACAAAAGTTCTCAGAATGAAATCTTCTTGTTTACTTACTCATCTTCATTTTAAAACATTGATTGGCAAGATAGTTTCCACTGGAAGAAGTCTTAATTTTACTTACTCCCTGGAAAAGTAAAACTCTTTCCAGTAGACAGTTTTACAAACCAGAATTATTGTCACAATAATGGTATTAGTCATCATGTTCTTGCTTTTCATTCTACTTTGGCATGTTATATTTATTCTAATATGAAAGGTTGATATACATTTCCTTGCTTTTGTACCTATTTTAACTAAATGTTTCCCCCCCTTTCCTCTTGTACTTGTTGCCCCCTAAAAACTATTTGAATTTTTTTAATTGCTAAAAAAAATTAAACCTCTACTAAAAAAGGACAAAATTAGTTTTCCCACCAGTCCCTAGAGATCTAGCTACAATATAAGACTTCTTCCCAACCTGTAAGAAACACAAATAAATGGGACAAGGAAGAAAGATCAAACTGATGAGAGAAGTGGGAAAAAAATTCCCCTTTTAACAATCAACAAAACAGCGGGGGAAAAAAAAAAGTGAAAAAGTCACCCAGAATATATGACCAT
The DNA here is from genome assembly GCF_013100865.1 of Trachemys scripta elegans. Classification (NCBI taxonomy): domain Eukaryota; kingdom Metazoa; phylum Chordata; order Testudines; family Emydidae; genus Trachemys; species Trachemys scripta. Next base: position 119,733,967 of record NC_048303.1, read on the forward strand.
GTAAGCATGGGCACTCTTGCAGAAAACCTAGTCTGCAACCCAAAGCCATGGGAAATTTAAATTAGTTAGAGCTAAGGTCCACAATAGGCAGGGAAATCTGTACAGATAAAAGGGACTGCTAAGGTTGCAGGTAGACTTAGACTAGATCTTTTGAGATTTCTAAAGGAACTTTATTAGTTTTATTAATTTTTTTAAAATAATCAAGAGATTCAAGTGTATCCTCATTACACCGTAAAGAAGATTAACTTTTTTCTTTTAATCAAAATATCCATATGCATGTGCTGTATCTAGTAAGGGGTAGATGGATTCCCACTGCTTATTACAGCTCCGGGGTGAATACTGTTATAATAATTCATGCACAAAAAACTCCCACTCCATTTAAGTAATGTTAAGTTCTGACAAACAAAGGCAAGAAAAAAATCACATTAAAGATAAAGCATCAGTTTTAAAACTTTTCTAAGAAAAGAAGTGCACATTATAAAGTTATACACAGATTCAATACTACTGCAATATGTCGAAAAAAAATCAGAAGTTAATGACAGCACCCTTAATTTCAAATTTAGTTGATGTGATATAATGTTACATGTAACTTTATTAATTTCCTCTTATTTGTGAGCATATAATTATAAATACACACACTGTATAATATTAATTATAACAGAGCCCTTCAAAAATTGAAAAATAAAATTAAGTATAAAATGAGCCTTTTAGAGACCACCATATCAGCACATGCATTGGAACTTTTAGAAAAGAAGATTATTTACTTTCATGGTCTTCTGTCTGCATTTAAAATATGTATAGTAAACCTCCATACACAAATAGTTACACAGGGCCAGATCCCGCAAGCTGCTCCATACAGCAAGATATCTCCATCCACACGGAGTTCAGGGCAAGACCTGGGCCTGAGGCGCCAATCCTGCAAGGCACCAATTCCTCCTCAGAGACATCCTATAGGGCTAGGCCATGAGAGTTTAATCTAAGTTGAGGTTGCTCAGCACCTCTCAAACTGTGCTCCAAGCAAGCAGAATCAGACACTGAGGCCCTATTCAAACAGAAATCTGCCAGCCAATTTTTATTTTACTGAAATATCGAAAGTGACTGTAGGGTTTTATAACATGTCAAATTTCATTTTAAATTGAAATGTAAATTATTTCGTGTATCAAAAAATACCATGTTTTTTTTGTTGTTTGCTACATTTATATCTTAATTGGCCAAATATATTTCTGGACGTGTACAAAATGTTCTTGGGCTAAGATTCACCTCTCTTTTTTCAGCCCAGAGTAAACCTTAAATGAGAATTATAAACCCATAAAAGGAGGGGGGTGAGTGGGAATTAACTAAAGCAGCACTAGTCACAGTTGTTGAACTGTAATGCCCAACAGTTTTTCAAAGGTTAAAGCTTAATATGAAATGTCTCAAGTAAACAAAGATACAGTATATTGTTGGCAAACCTTTGTGAACAGCAATGTATTTTAAACAAAAACTCCTTTTCACTGCCAAAAAACCCTTTTTCTGTGTTATTCTGGTGTCATAAATTGATATAAATTTGTACATTGTCCCATAGTGGGGGGTTCTTAATGTAAATATGAAAAACTACAGATATAACTCTAATTGAATCTAATTTCATTGAAGAGAAAATATATTTTCTTTCATTGCTGAGCTAAGCAGCTGTAAAAATTCCTTTCAGAACTAGGAAAAAAAAATTTATTTTGAGGACAGGAAGAAATGGTAATTCAGATTTTTCCTGCAGCATCAAAAGAACAAAAGATTTCTCATGTACTAAAACAAATTAAAAAACAAAATCCAGAAACAAAATAAGGGATTGTTATAAAAATATCAAAGCTGTAGTATAAAAAGATGATACGCCATTTTGCAAAGACCAAGTATGTAGAACTGGTTATCAAAGAAAATGTTAAAGTAAAGAGGCAGAAGGAAGTTTTTTTCCCAAAAATATTTAAAAGATTTTCCTGCTTTTGCTTAAATACATTCATAAGTAGTAAAATGGGCTATTAGTGCAGGCAGGATTGTTATAATCGTAGTCTAAGTTTCAAAGCAATTTTGCAGATTCAATACAGAGCACTGGAATTTTAACAAAATTCAACTGTCAGGAAGAATCTGTGTAAAGCACTGATGGTCAAAGAAGGGCTTTTCCTTTTTGGATCCTGACTAGTACCAAAACACTTAGATTGCAGTATTTGAGGTTGCTATATCTATCCATTTTGACTCCAATATCTGCATAAGCAGTAGTTGTTATGATTACTGCTTCTAAGCAAAGCTTCACTCCAAGGCCAAATGTTACGACCCAACATTAATAGGGCAAGAAGTAAAGTCTTTGCAGATTTGATACTTTGTTTTAAAAGCATACATTTTCATTACTATTTCATTGTAGGCTGAATGGGAAATGTAAGTAATGTAAAGGGAAGCTTAACAAGGAAAGTTTGCAGTTAGCAAGACTTGTAAACCCAGCAAAAGACAGACAGATAGACAGTCACACTAAGGTGTTAGTTAAAGATGAGCAAACTGCTTTGGAAAAAGCAGCTTCTATTTTACAGGATGATGACCAGTGTTTCTTCTCTCATTAATCCCGCTGTTTTTAACCAATAAAATGGTTAATAAAGGCTTCTTCTCAGTACTGACAAAGTAAGGGTAAGCCAATTCCTAAACTGGAGTGTAAATAATCTGCCTACATGTCAGTCAGCCATTAGTCTGTTCCACTACGCAACACCACCATAAACAGTATTTTAAAAATCACTTTGTTGGGCAGGTAGGAGAAGAAGCAGGAAGTACTCTGTATTATAAATTGTAGAGTCTGAAGATCATTTGATAAATAGCTTTTAAAATATTTTCTAATAACCGGCAAGTTTTGGCTCAATTCTGTACAATCTGCTCTGAGTCTTCAGTTCTTCATTTGTCTGAATTTGCCATCAAAGCCAAAGCTGTAAGAAGCAAAGCATTCATGCAATCACTGAGTGAAATGTTTAAATAAAAGAGTAGAGCATAATCCTGGGTGCACACACTTTTTGGTTGAGGTATTGATCATTGTTGGAAGAAAATAGATACTATATGTGAATAAAAAGTTAAATCGGAAATCTAATCTGGAGCGCAGCTGCTGGAAGACAAGCTATCATGTGCTGGGATCCCAAACAGTATCTGCTATGTGCGAAGAACACGTAAATTAGTTAAAATATCTCATGTTGTGTCAACATCCCAAAATGTTATTACAACGCCAGCCAAAGCTGCTAAGAAGGTTCCAGAGTTTCTAATGAGGTTTTCAGTCTGCTGAGCAGTGACCATAAAGGGCATTTGAATTTAACGCTGTTTACCAGAACAAGCGATATCCAGTATTTGTTACTTTTAATAGCAATTTCTAGTTGCCAGAAGTGATACCTCAAACACTCTTTCAAAAAGTTGACCTATTGTGTTAGTTAAAAATACAAGTAGCCTTTCCAATGGCCCAGTGGAGAATAACATGTGTTGCTTCCTGGGATTTTTGGGTTCAATAAGCACCTTCGGAATTGCACTCTACAAACGGGTAATAGCAGAAAACGTTGTCTAAGTAACACACTTTGTCACTGATGGGGCAGGGGGGATAGAAGATAAATCATTTTTGCACCCCTTAGGGTGATCGTCAATGCTGCAACTTTGAAAACTGTCTCTCCACATGTAGAAAAAGTGCAGAGATTAAGACTAGTGCTAAATACAGGAGAGGAAATATGTTAAAAGATGGCCCTTAATGAGGGAATGGATGAAATCTTGGCAGCTACAGGAGATTAGCCCTCTCATCATACATACCCTGATTGCGGTAGAGAAGAGGAGGTGAAAGCCCATCTTTCAAAGATCTGGGATACGTCTGCCTCAAAAATTAATTTTATATATTTACAAAATAAAAATCTGCTATTGTTGTCTCTATCTTTGTCTCATGCACAAAGCATTTACATATCCTGGAAATACACAGTAAAGGTCCAACTCTAGAAGATAATCCCTGCTTAAAATGCCAAATGAAAAAAAAAAAATCATTCCCTTTCGTTGTGCAAAACGGCAAAAGCAGTGGAACGTACCTTCAAAAATATCACACATGGAAGGCTAAAAAAAGAGCCAATGTACATAGGGAACACATATAGGGAGAAAGAGATATGGTCACTGTTGGTCACTCTCCCTTTGGCTCTAACTTGCTTCATGAAATTTTGACAGCCTTGATCAATTTCAAGCCATATGCAACCTCGTAATATAAAACTGAGATCAGGGTGAGACCCATCAGAATCACTGGAGAAACAATAGCTATTTGCAGAGTTCCAGAGACACCTCCGCAGGAAACAAGAAAGCCAGCACCTACCCTCGTCTCCTCAAATAAAAAAGCTTAGTCAGATATTGCTGCATAGCTGTGATTAAAAATTGCACTCACCAGGATCATGGTGTCATAACGAGCTTTGGTAAAAAAAAAAAAAAAAAAAAATACTGGTGGGAAATTGAAATAAAACCAAAATGTAAAGGGTACCATGAATCTTTAGGGAGGCTGAAGGAAGGGTAAAAATACAAAGGCTTTCATATACGTACCTAAGAGCCATGATGCACAGATTAGGAATTTGAACAGCATGATTTAAAATTTTCAGAATTTTAATTCAAAATAGAAATAGCAGAAGCAGTTTGATTTATGCAGCAGGCACCAAAACACTTCTTCCCAGCATAAAAGGAACACATCTTTCTGTCTCAATGGAAAGTACAGGTCACTGTATGCTTTTCCATCTCTTCTAAGTACCACCATAATAGACACAGACTAGAGACAGGAAGTTTATGTATGGAAGGGATTCTGTGTGCGCGCTGGGGGAACCAAGGAAGGATGTTCTTTGTTTTTATAATTTAAAAATAATGTAGTTCTTAGCTTTAACTATGGTGGCAAATAAGATGTAGAAAACGTAACCCAATTAGGAGGGGTGCTTCATTTCTTTCCCTGGAGTAGTAATTTTTTATTCTAGTGGAACCTCAGTATCTTTATCTCCATGTCTCAAGCACAAAGACAGGCCCACCAAATGATTGACACAACAGGCCACTCCAATAGCCACAGTATTGTGCAAGTTTCATTCCCTTTTTAGTGTGAATCAAACTGGGCACTACATATACCAACAGACTGTCACAGGAGGTCTCTCAAATTTATACAGCCATAAGTAACTTTGGCAAAAAATAAAGGTTTCACCAGTCATTAAATGTTATCTGTTAGTCTATAAGGTGCCACAGGACTCTGTTGCTTTTTACAGATCCAGACTAATATGGCTACCCCTCTGATACCAGTCATTAAATGTTATATCCCCCCTACACTCATGTTAAAAGCCTTAAAAAGTAATAATTTACATAGTAGGTATTCACAGTAAATCAACAGAAGTGACGTTTAATCCTGTGTCCCAAACATTCTGAGAGTATAACTAAAAATATTTCTCAAAATAATTCCTACCTGAATTAAAGGAAATAAGTCTCTGAAAGAATAATTTGCTAATACAATTACAATAAAAAAAATTAACACCTTGTTTTTCCTTTTCTTCTTTTGATTTGACATGACTGTGTTCAAGTTTCAGTAAATCACTGTACTTGGAGTCCACAGCACCTGAGAGATGATGCTGTGAAGCTCAATAAATAAATTATGGATATATTAGATATTGAAGATTTGCAGGTTTTGCGCCTTAAAATTGATATGTTACAGTTATCCATTAATCCACTATGTTTGAATGTATTAATAAATATTCAAATACTCTTTTGGTTTTTACTTTTATACCAGCAAAAGACAAAAATAATTTTCAGCCCTGTGTCGTTTTTACCTTCGACATCACTGTATTTGTTTTAGAAACAAAATACCAGATGGAGCAAACTTTTCTGTATTGTGTATGCTTGAATAAAGGTTGTTTGAATTTCAGTCAAAATACAGACATATACTGATTTAACCTACACCTCTTCCAAGAAGCATGCTACACTTTACCTCTCAGTCTTTTGTGTTCAGGCTGGGGGTTTAGGCTCAGAGCACACAGTTCCTTTCTGGCTCTCACATACATTAGACTACTCTCAAACATGTCATCATTAGCTTGCACCTTTTAAACAGAAAAAACTGTGTAAGTCTTGAGATGTTTTGCAGAGTAAATACATGTGAAAGGAGGAAATAATGCCTGAACAAAAACAAATTAAGTTCTATGCACATATTTGAAAGAAGGCTACAACATGGTACCAGACTCCACAGTGTAACTGATCACTGTTCTGTAAATCATAAAGCATGAGATTACCCTTGACAATACCATTACTGATGCTAGTCAAAAACATGGGAAGGATTTCTGAAGGGCTTCACTGCAAATGAGACAAAACTACCTCTGGATATTAGCCACGAGTTAATTTTTCTAAACGCTACTCTTTGAGTTTAGGCAGCTGCACAACAAAATTATGGTAGTGCAATAAGAGAACAAAGATTTGAATTTTCACATTGGTATCACATCTAGTAAAATCACTATTTTGATAAATTGATTACAAAGTATCTCCAAAAAATGCATAATGTACTTTTTTCATGTAATATAAAAAGCTTACGTATTCTTTACACATTTTTCTATATTCTGCTGTGGGATAATTTTTAGAACCACCATGGGCAATTCCTATAGGTAAGCCTACAAAGGATGTGTAGTGTCAGAAAATAAATTGATCACCTTGCCTGTCCAATATGGTTATTCACTGAACAATATAAAATGACCAAACAAAAGTGACATGTACACAAGTTACCACTTGCAAAGTATCATTTTGCTATGCACAAACTGTATTACCGAATGTCCTGGTACATTTGCTGCCTGAAAGCCACAAAGCATTCTATTCAAGAAACATATATACTTTATACTGCCATGACACAGTTGTGGTTTTGAAGAAAGGAAAGAAAATGTGAAAATATAAAAAGAAAACAATCAAATAAAATGTTGTAAAATTGGGTTTTAATACTTATCTATAATACTTTTAAATTATTTTTAAAAGAGATGTAAAGGGAGAAAACATATTTGATAAGAGAACGTGACAATCTGGAAATGTGATGTGGCAACTTGTGTTCTGTACCACTATACTTGCCATTGATTTGAGAACAATGCGCACAGCAATTTTTTTGTGCAATGGGCAGCCGCACAATGGTCTCAAAGCAACACATTGTGATGTGTGTTATAATCTATTTAGCAAGTAACTACAGAAAAGCAAACCGGAGAAAAACACATTCTGTAGGTGGGAATGTTACAGAATAGAGGCAAAGAACAGACAATTTAAAGAAGGGAAGAAGACATATTTCTGGCTTCCTCCCTTATTACAAATATGTGGGCAATAGTGCTAACCATTTGAACAATAATTCTGAAGCAATCTCCTGCTTGCTGATATTAGTCCACATATTAGCAACTAAGAATGTCTCCCTCAACACCCATAACTACTTAGTGTGTCATTTGTGGGCACCAAAAGAAAACTAAAGCAATATAGGGCTGAGAAAGTGCTACCCATATATTTGAGAGTCAAAGCTGAGTGAAGGCCCTAACTGCTACAGGTGACCTGACAGGCCTTACTGTACTGAATCAATATCTGACAGCAACGCTCCCTCTCAAGTGACTGACAGGGGACACTGTTTCTGGAAATTATCTCAGTGCAGCGAGAGACTAGCATGCACAGGGAAAGGGAAGATGACAGTCAAGTAGATTTTTCAGTCATTGGTTCCAGAATACATATTATCCTAGCAATAAAATAATCATCACAACGTGCGGCCAATGTGATAACTTCACCATGGAAAGGACTTGCTAAGAACAGGTCTCTACAATCAATTCTTTGAATTACCTCATCTTCACGGACTTTCCTCTACAGTAACTTGGAAACGTATTTTAAAATATACCAAAAAGCTAGATACCAATAATCCTGCTGTTTAGGAATGACTGTGTACTATTTCATGCAGGATTTGTATATTGTTGATAGTAACTTTTAGAAAACAGCTAAGTCTCAGTATAATTGAATTATTTACATTGACCACAGAGATTATACCCTTCTCCTACTGTATTTTTCAGTAGTCTTAGTTTTGATTTCTCCCTCCAATTTTGCTTATTCTCAAATTTCTCTTGACATTGCTATATTTTCACTACCTACTAATTTGCCTTGATCACAATAATTAACCGTTATATATCTTTCTTATTTCTATTCTTGCTTCCCAAATATTGGTTTATCTCCCCCCCCCAGTTTATTTCTCAGTAATAGTTTTATTTAACTAATTCAAGTCCTTCTGAATTCCCTCCTCTCTCTTTGTCAGTTCTTTGGAGTAGAGAGACTGTCATTTGCTTCTCTGCAAAGCACTATGCACATGTCTGGCACTACTCAAATAATACACAACAGTATTAACAATTATCTGCTACATCATATTTTATGTCTGCCATCCCACTTTACAATTTCCTCCTTTTGGTTTTTGCCACCTTGCACTGCATCTACTTCTTTCCCTTTATTTTTCCTTTATAATATTGACATCAATATCATGGTAACCAGATCTTTCCATCAGCTCCTTTACTCTATTCAGTGTTATCTACACAAAAGTACTGACCTTCACTGACAGCAGTTCCACAGCCTTCAATGTTCAAAATGATATTTTCATCTCTGACATCTGTATCACATCCCAATAGCATCCAGCTCTCCACATTATCACTTTCAGAGATCGTGCTCTCCTCTTCTTCCTCATCATTTGAGCTATCCTCTATTACCAGAATCTCTTGGATCACGCGTACTCTACCAGCAGAAGTTGGTTTAGACTTCTCACTAGCCCTTTTCTCTTTACTTGACTTTTTTGCATCAGAATCCAAGGTAGTGGGTGCAGAAGCTCTAGCAGGGTTCCGTGTGGAGCATCCTGGTTGACTATATTGTTTAGCTGGTGTTAGGGAGGTTGCTGTCTTCTTCACTTTGCTTTTGTAAACACTGTCTTCATCAGGTGTGTCAGACAAGATGATGACCTCAGGGCCATCTGAAATCTGAATAACCTCATTGTCCGAAAATATACGGTTCTTGCCCTGGTCCAATTTATTGATCAAAACTGAACTCTGAACTTGCTTCTCTACAGAGTCCACTATCTCCTCATTCTCTTCCTGCCCATTGACTTTTCCAAGACTCTGTGCATAATGGACCTGGCTGTAGAGATGAAATTCTACCTCACTGTCAACACTTAGTTCGCTGGATGACTCCTCACGATAAAGGTCATCATCATATGTTTCTATGTCTCCATGACCCCCGAACATTCTGGAAAGAAAGTAGACCCGTATCTAGGAAAAATAAAACACCATATCAGTAATGCCAAGTAAATAGGTCCAGAAACTCCATGAAAATGTAATACTTTTTCCATCTGTAATAGCAGAAGCCTTTTAAATACTTAAAACATCATTCATACCACTCTTTAATGCAAACAATAGTTAACTACATAATATCCACAGAAAATTAGTAGGTGTTTCTGTGGACAATCACAGAGCTATGAACACAGACAATGACATCACACCAAGCAGATTTATGATACCGGAAACATTAATTATAACATTCACAATAGCAAATGCTATAGTAAGGTTGCACTTTGAGTTTCATTTTAACCTCAGCTGTTTTGACTCAGTCATGACAATTGCATTTAACAATCCTAGTCCCCAGTAACCCTCCTACATGGTAGACACAAAACCAGAGCTCAGGACTCAGTTGGAAGCCAAGAGAAGATCCTGCGTTTTAGCTTTAGCGCTTTCAATTACTGTACCGGTATTAATTCTGAGTACTTCACAGTCTTTATTACTGAGCAATGCCTCATATTTGCACATCAAGCAGGCAGATACCATTCACCCATTTTACAAAAGAGATACTAAGACCACTTATGACAGAGCTGGGAATAGAACCTAAGTCTCATATCTCTTCCACTCAGGAATACTGCATTTTAGAATAAATGTGCCAAACTTGTAACCACTACTCACTCCCACCCAGAGCCAGGAACAGAACCCGAGATTTCAGATTTATAACATTCCTCTGGTGTCTAGCAGACAAGATAAGTTATTTCTGATTCATGTATCATGAAAAATAAGAAATCTGCAACTGGAACTTAGATTATAGTTCTTCTGATAATATGAATAGAATCCAGCTCACTCTCCCATAGCTGGCTCTGTAGTGCTAACATGGGTAAAAAGTGTAAAAACATAGTAAAGTAAAACGCCACTCTGGATACACAGAGAGACCAAGTCTACTGAGTAAGAATTTTTAGTGTCATTTTTCAATGCAGAATTGCCGTTCAAATTTCACAGCTTGTCCATTTGTTTTGGAAACATAACTTTAAAAATGGTTCACATTACGTACAGGAAAAGGTATTTTCCTTTCCTCTTTAAAGCCTGATCTTGCATTTCTGGACACAATAAAACTACTCAAGAAAAAGGACCTTTCTGAATATGTAAAAAATACAAGACTGGACTCCGAGAGTATGTCTACACAGCAATTAAACACCCTCAGCCAGCCTAGGTCAGCTGACTTGGGCTCATGGGGCTTGGGCTATGAGGCTGTAAAACAGCCATACAGACATTCAGGTTCGGGATGGAGCCCAGGCTCTAAGACAGGACCCTCGCCCCATCATGGAGTCCCAGAGCCTAGGCTCCAGTTTGAGTGTGAATGTCTACGCTTCAATTACACCTCTACCCCGATATAACGTGACCCGATATAACACGAATTTGGATATAACGCAGTAAAGCAGTGCTCCGAGGGGGAGGCAGGGCTGAGCAAAGCAAGTTCGATATAACGCGGTTTCACCTATAACGCGGTAAGATTTTTTGGCTCCCGAGGACAGCATTATATCGAGGTAGAGGTGTATACAGCCTTGACGAGCCCGAGTCAGCTGACCTGGGCCGGCTGCAGGTGTTTAATCAATGTATAGCTATATCCTGAGTTTTTTGGCTGTGGAAGGTGGTGGTTTGGCCATGTTAAAGTTCACAAAGGATATATATCCATATAAATGAAAAATTCAAATCTATATTTACTATTGCTATTATGGTAGTACCAAGACACCCAAGTTCAGGGTCCCATTATGCTAGGTACTGTACATACACATAAGAGGAGATTGGCTTTGTCCCAAAGAGCTTTCAGTCTATAACAACATTCTACGTGAGGTCAAACTAAAAAGGAAAGCACCCAACGTGACCTTACATACACAAGTTTTTGCAAAAGTAAACATTGTAAACGTAGCTAAAATTGCAAACAAACTGCAAATTTTAAGTATAGAAAAAAATAATGCTTATGACCACTGAACAAGGGGTTTTGCACCCTCTCTAATTTAAATCTGCATTTGAAATGGTGTACCCACCAACAATTTGAAGAGAGTCTTATAATTCAGCCTCATCCCAAAATTGCTGAGCTCACAGCAAAGATTAACATGATCTTCTGATGGGAAAATCCAAGGACAGAGACAAGGACAGCATAGGAATCCTACTGTTTCACAGCCCTTGGCTTATCACTAGGGCTGGGCAGGAAATATCATTCCCATACTGCGAGAATTTTTGAAAACTCAAAAAACATTCCTGTTCTGAATAGAGACAACAGTCAAAATCTCAAAATATTTCACAAAGTGAAAAACTTAATGGTTCCGGTGAAGCAAAACATTTTGGTTTGGTTTTGACCTTTTTAAAAACTTTTTTTTAGATAATACATTAAGTTCAATTTCAAAATGACACGTCATTTTGAACCAAAAACAACTGAAAAACAAGATGGGACATTTTGACAAATTTAAAAAAAATAAAAATAAAAAAAAACTTTTTTGGGGGGTTAGAAAGTTTGTCAAAACCTGCCCTTTCCAATGAAATTTCAGTTTTAAGAAAAAATTCAGTTCCATCAAAAAATTTCTGACCATTTCTTAACACAGCTAATTGAGTTACTTTCTGGCCTGGTACTGGAGTCTCCAATATTTATAAATTTGGGAGACTTTAATACCCATAAATATGACACTTCTATCTAGCATGAAATCTCTTCTACACCATGACAACTACAACATTCTGTCTAGGATCCCTCTGAATTAGTGGGTCCACTAGAGGAGACTCATCAGCCCATTGAGTTTCCAGAAAGAACACCGTGACAGAGAGCCCTATTTAGCTACATGACCAGTGCAATGATAGTCTGGCAAGGCCCTACAGTCATCTGTTGTCCACTACTCTTGGTGCACTGGCCATTAGACACACCTTCCTCCCATTGTCTTGGTTCACTGATGACCTATGCTAGATAAAGCATGAGAGAATGAGATTAGAACATAGTGACACAAAATGTATTCAAATAGGATTAGGACCAAACAAATTTATGCAATTCTATGCTTCAACTGAGAGAAATGTTTAAAAAAAACTTCTGCCATAGCATCTGTAAAATCTTGACTAGCTGAACTGTAATAGCTAAAGTACAAACACTGATTTCAGACAATCTCTGACTCAATTAGCATTTACCTTGAAGAGCCCTTATATTACTTTCGGAGGCACAGGGGTTGGCAATGAATCACTCAAACTCAATATAAACTCTCCAGGTCCAAACAGACAGAATCAGAGCAGAGGATGAGGAACATACCACCTTCCTGGACAGAGCTTTTACCCAATCAAGCAACCTTATGCCACCTTAGACTAATAATCTGTGATTTTCGAAAGCAAGTATAGACTACTTCCTTCAACAAGGTGAGCCCACCATCACGGTTAAAAAGCAATAGTTTGGCTGGTGTTCAAGAAGCCATCACTCAACTCAAATAATCTTGCCTATTATTGTTGTGTCTTTAACCCTCACATTCTAGACAAAGTTATTGAGAAGTTGGTTAAGTGAGCCATGACCAAAAACATAAGCATCCAATGTTAGATCTATTAGCACTCTTTGACACTTGATCATGAGGTGCTGCTAATTCATCTAGACAACATTAGAGCAATTTGGGCCATCCCCATTAACGTCTATTCATTCTCTCCTGTCAGATAGTTATCCGTCCTGATCCTCTGGAGTCTAACTGCTCCTCCTTCTCCCCGAGGCTCTTGAACTGGGGAGTCTTACAGAGATCAATCGTGTCTCCTCTCTTCTTCAGCATATATGTCAGATCACTGAGGAGATGAGATACTACAGGCTTTATCACCAATAAGCTGGATGGCATCCAGCTCTCCATCTCATTCTCACCAAAAATGGGCAATAACTTTACTCATACTTTCTAGTGCTGGAGTGAGAAAAAATACTTGGATGAAAAGTGGCCGGTCAATCTCTAGCCAAGGAAAACTGAAATTCTATTGGTAGGAAAAGAGAAAGCCCTTGACAGAAATTGACAGAGCTTTCCCTTCATCCTCTGTTGAGGACATCTGCACTCAGACTGTGATGGGGAAGTCCTGGAATCTTACTGAACTCCTATTGACATTCAAATAGCCAGAAATGCTTTTTTCGATCTTCAACTAAAGAGGATATTTCCTTTCAGATGTGGGGCTACCCAAAGGGACTGATGCTTGTCACCTTTATGCTGGACTACCACAAAGCACTCCCTTGGGTTTGAGTGTGAAAGCCAAGCAGAAGCTTCAGCTGGTCCACCATTTTCCTAGGTAATACAGACCAATAAGAGCACATCACAGTGGTGATTCACACTCCACACTGCCTCAAGATCCATGTCACGGTCCTGGTGCTAATATACAAAAGGTGCAGGGATTTGGCCAAATGCGGTAGCTAACTGAGCCACGGGCACAACTTTTGGTGCAAGGCTTCCCTTAATATGTCCTAGAGTTCAGACCAGAAGGTACCATTAGATCATCTAGCCCGATCTATCACAGGCTACTGAGTTTCACGCAAATATCCCTGTGTTGAGCCCAATGACTTCAGTTAAATTAAGGCATTTTAGTCCTCAGGAGACTAAACTGCTTTGTGCCACAGGCAAAGAACAGTAATGGTTGCAAAATGGCTGGCAGCGTCTCTTGGACACTAAATGAGAACAACCCAATTAAAAGAACATAGCCAAGTTTAAAAACAAAAGTCACGCTTGTCTGACATTTTTTAAACCACTGTTGTTACAAGCAACGTCCTAGAATTCTAAAATAAAGAGATTAGAGAAAAAACCATTGTGTTTTTTTCAACTTATTTACATTGTGCATTTGACAGTGGTTTCCTGTATAGCCATTTAACAAATAAGTTTCTTAAGAGAGAGATTTTTTTTTAAATAGTATCATGTGATTGAAAAATGACAAACATTCTAGGGGATGAGGGGGAGGGCGGAAAAGAGCAAGGTGTAGTTACTGACTAGAAGGCAGAGTTACAGGATGGAGAAAGTATCAGAGGGGTAGCCGTGTTAGTCTGGATCTGTAAAAAGCGACAAAGAGTCCTGTGGCACCTTATAGACTAACAGACGTATTGGCGCATAAGCTTTCGAAAGCTCATGCTCCAATACGTCTGTTAGTCTATAAGGTGCCACAGGACTCTGTTGCTTTTTACAGGATGGAGAAAGACTATCCAACAGTCGTACCAAATAAAGCTCTGGAATAATAGCTAGTAAAACACATTCTCTTGCAGGAAGCTCCTTCATTGACCACAGTTGAGAAGGTACTGTCTGGAACATTCAGAAAACAGCATTTATGCATGCTAGAGGGTGTTGTGCACAACAGCCAACTGGGTGGTCTGGCATCCAATGCTATCCCTTGCCGCCACCACCACCACCCTGCATTGGGAAGAATAGTACCCCTTATATTAAATATTCTTCATGGACTTGCTCGAACCAACTTCACATACCCTGTGTCTCTGTTACATCCTCCACTCTCCCCATAATTCCTCTACTAATCTAGTACTGTCCTCCTGCTAGTCCCAACATATAGCACACAGATGGTACAATGGCCTTTTCCTCTACTTCTCTTGCCATCCGGAAGACAACTCCTGCTTAAATAACTCTCCATCTTATTTTAAATGTAAATTGAAAACTTCTTTTTTAACACTCTATGCCCTTGTAGCTGCAAAGACAGCCTTTCAAATGTGGACCTCTGGCGTGTTTTTTCCCTGAGTCTGTAGTCACCTCCAGTGCACCTGCTACAGCTCAAATCTTCACACAGCAGCAGCCAACAGAATTGACAAATCTATTCAGTTTCTCTGATGCTACTTAATACCAGATGGACGGCAATAAAACTGAAGAGCAAAATTGACATGATACTTACACTGGCTGGTTGCTGCTAAGAATATTAGCATTAAAGGCATTTGAGCTAATCCAGGATGGGAAAGAGGCTACAGAAAAAACAGAATGAGAAGGGATAAGGCCCCAGCAGAAGCCAAGATACTGAGGAAGGAAAGAGCGGCAGACCTCTACTGCGGTCAGAAGGCCCTGCGATGGCAGGGGTCTCTGGTAAATATTTAAGGCTCTACCTATACATCTTCATTTTTCTCTTCCTGTACTTTTATGTAATCTCTGTAGTGGTGTTACTTAACTCTAAACTGTTTTAGGACAAAGGCTGTATTAAAGAAGTTGTACAAAATAAAGATGTGTTGTATTGTTTAATGGAGTAGGTACAAGAGAAAGGAGAATAGCTAGTCTTTTTCCCAAGTATGAAAAACAAAACAAAACAAAGCAGCAAATGAAGATATTCTGTTCTAGAAAAATCAATGGTCTCAGAGAACGGCCAAAACCTATTCAATCCCCACCAGCTTGTTCAGATTTAAATCATTTGAGATTTGGATAATACCTGTAACACTTAGAGTCCAGACTAGAAAATCTCTATTCCATTTTATCCATATTTAATTAAATAGGCTAAAGCGCTACACAGTTCATGTATCATGAATAATACCACTATGACAACTGAAGATATGCAATGCATAATGTCTTTCTAACTTACTGAACTGGTGTTTTTAACGTTTTAAATTATTCTAACAGAACTTCAGATAGATGGCTGTAAATTTAAATTAATCTTTAAACAAATCTATTTAAATTGAAACACGTTTTATTTAAATTGAAATCATTTTAATCCATCCTGCACCAGAGCTGACACAGGATGTATCTAAGTGTCTTTTATCCCAGTTTCAAGTAGCATAGAAGTAGATGGAGGGCACCATGAGGTTGACACTAATGGATAAAGTAACCCTGCCATTTATGATTACTTCACAGGCAAAGGGAGGATAGCTTGCATTGCTAAACAGCAGCCTATCCAAACAAATAAGAAGCAACAGGAGAGACTAAGTGCTCTTTCTTGAAATGTTAGTTTTCTAGCATGTTTGTAGTTTGTTCAAATGGAGAGAAATAGTTTTCAAGTAGAGTGAAAACTGCTTTAAACAAGAAAAAATTGAATCTGAGACAAAAATGGTGTCTTAAACAGAATCATCAGACACAAAGGTGAGCACAATATGTGGGGAAGAGTCAAAATGGCGTTTGTAAAGGGAACTCATGCCTCACCAATCTATTAGAATTCTTTGAGGAGGTCAACAATCATGTGGACGAGGATGAGCCAGTGGATAGAGTGTATTTGGACTTGCAAAATGCATTTGACAAGGTCTCACACCAAAGGCTTTTAAGCAAAGTCATGGGATAGGAGGGAAGGTCCTCTCATGGATCAGTAACTGGTTAAAAGATAAGAAATAAATGGTCAGTTTTCACAATGGAAAGAAGTAAATAGCATGGTCCTCCAAGGATCTGTACTGAGACCTGTGCTGTTCAACATATTCATAAATGATCTGAAAAAGAGGGCAAAAAAGGTGGCAAAGTTTGCAGATGATACAATATTACTCAAGATAGTTAAGACCAAAGCAGACTGTGAAGAGTTACAAAGGAATCTCAAAACTGGGTGATGGGGTAACAAAATGGCAGATGAAACGCAGGATTGGTAAATACAAACTAATGCACATTGGAAAACATAATCCCAATTATACATACAGAATGATGGTTTCTAAATAAACTGCTACCAGTCAAGAAAGAGATCTTGGAGTCCTTGTGGCTAGTTCTCTGAAAATACCCACTCAACGGGCAGAGGTAGTCAAAAAAGTTAAGTGTTAGAAACCATTTAAAAAGGGATAGATAATAAGACAGAAAATATCATAATGCCACCATATAAATCAATGGTACACCCACACCTTGAATAATGCATGTGGTTCTTAGAAATGGCAAAAGTACAGAGAAGGGCAACAAAAATGATTAGGGGATGGAACACCTTCCATATAAGGAGAGAGCAAAAAGACTGGAACTGTTCAGCTTGGAAAACAGACAACTAAGGGGGGATATGATAGAGGTCTATAAAATCATGAATGGTGTGGAGAAAAAGAATATGGAAGTGTTATTTACCTCTTCACATAACAAAAGAACCAGGGGTCACCCAATAAAATTAATAGGTAGCAGGTTTAAAACAAACAAAAGGAAGTATTTCCGTCATACAATGCACAATCAACCTGTGAAACTCATTGCCAGGGTATGTTGTGAGGATCAAAAATATAACTGGGTTCAAAAAAGAATTAGATAAGTTCATGGAGGATAGATCCATCAATGGCTATTACCCAAGATGGTTAGGGATACACCCTCACCCTCCAGGTAACCCTAAACCTCCAATTTTCAAAAGCTGGGACTGGACAACAGGGGATATAGTTGCACTGTTCTGTTCGTTCCCTCTGAAGCATCTCACATTGGCCATTCTCTGAAGGCAGGATTCTGGGCCACATGGACCACTGGTCTGACCCAGTATGGGCATTCTTGTTCTTATAACAGTATTAAAAACTTCAGGGATTCTTTACAATGATCTCTTAGGGATGTTATCTAAACACTTTTTCCCACCATGATCACAGAATGGGTGCAATTCCATTTAAATCAGCTGAGTTGTCCCTTTACATCAAGGATGAATTTTACCTGAAGACCTGAGCACAGCTCTCTGCCAACAGTCCAGATGATGAACTTATAAATAACCCAACATTATTCCAGTGTAGAAGATCATAAAGATGGAGGTTTTTAGGACAGCGAATGGGGAAGGAGACGAAAGGTGCTAACCCAACTGTCTATGCTGAATATATGCGGTACCCATTTACAGAACACACAAACGTAATTTTATTGAAATTATATTAATCTCTTCTCCCCCTCCAAGTGCCTCCTTCTGACCTTTCCCATAAAATACAAAGTTCTAAGGATGAAACTGCCAGGGACCCACTACTCACTCTTTTCCTGAACTGTCTAGGGACTTACAGGTTTGGCACTCATATAGCAATTGAAGAACTAGACATTTATACAATAACACGGAAGACAAGCACTTTTTTTTTTTTTTTTTTTTAATACCAAGCAGCTCTAAAATTTAAGGCATTTAGCACTACTAAAAGCTTTTATGGCACAAGATGGCAGAGCCTGGCCCACCTCATCTTAAATAAAGACAACGGGTGCCAACATGAGATGTACCATCTTGGTCTAAGTAGACACTACTTGGATCAAGAGGGAGTACTACATGCTGGGACCCCAGTATCAAGGCCAGCTGCAATATGCTGATTTACACTAGTTAGGTGTAAAAGGATCAACATTTGGGAGCCAGCATCATATGGAAACCATGTCATATGTGGGCGGTTTGGGGCTGCAGAAGGGAGACAAGGAAAGGAGTAGGTGGTGGGGAGGTGACTCTGGGCAGGACATGATGAGGATGGGGTGGGGGGCAGTGATGCAGAGGACATGTAGTGGAAGTGGGGTTTTCCAGGGACTGAGACAGGGTGCATGTGGTGAAGAAATAGCTCCGGGAAGGAGAGTCTGAGGAAAGGGGCATTTGGACTCTGGGGAACACGAGGTATAAGGGGGTGAAGAGGCTCTGGAGAAAGAGAGCTTTAGGACGACGGAGCTTGGGGGAAGGCAGGAGGCTCTGGGCAAGGACCAGAGCATGCTGCGGGAGAGTGGCAAGGGCCTCTGGAAACAGGGGGCATAGAATGCAGAGGTGGGCAGGGGACATGGGGGGAGACACTGGCCGGGCAGTGAGCACAGGGAACAGGTGGGGGGGAAAGCTCTGGGTTGGGGGAAGGAAGAAGGGCTCTGGGCCAGGCAGGGGGCGGGGAGCCTCTGAGCTACGCAGGGGGCAGAGGTGGCTCTGAAAAAGTAGGAGGTATGGCAGAGAAGGGGCTGGGGGCATTCAGGGGATGGGGGCTCTGGCGGGGGTGGTTCTGGACAGGTAGGGGGTATGGAAGAGAAGGGGGTGGGGATGAGGGGCTGGCTGGGGAGGGGGCACGGAGAAGAGGAGGGGGCGGGGTACCCGGAGGGGGGAGGCTCTGGACAGGTAGGGGGTATGGAAGAGAAGGGGGAGGGGTCTCTGGCCGGGGAGGAGGCGGGGTACCTGGAGGGGGGAGGCTCTGGACAGGTAGGGGGTACGGAGGAGAAGGGGGTGGGGGTGAGGGGCTCTGGCCGGGGAGGGGGCACGGGGAAGGGGAGTGGGCGGGGTACCTGGAGGGGGGAGGCTCTGGACAGGTAGGGGGTACGGAAGAGAAGGGGGTGGGGGCATGGAGAAGGGGAGTGAGGGGGGAGGCTCTGGACAGATAGGGGGTACGGAAGAGAAGGGGTGGGGGTGAGGACGGTCTGGCCGGGGAGGGGG
>NC_048303.1:119763141-119913141 GCF_013100865.1 Trachemys scripta elegans
AGTGAGATCCACCCCACCCACCCTGTGACCTGCTGATCACTGCTCACAGGATGTTAGCGTTAAGCAAATGATTTCATTAAATCTCTAACACTGTAATAGTCTCTTTTATGTGCGTGTAAAGGTCATGCATACTATATCACAGGGGTCGGTAACCTTTCAGAAGTGGTGTGCCGAGTCTTCATTTATTCACTAAAAAGCAACAGAGGGTCCTGTGGCACCTTTGAGACTAACAGAAGTATTGGGAGCATAAGCTTTCGTGAGTAAGAACCTCACTTCTTCAGATGCAAGTCTTGCATCTGAAGAAGTGAGGTTCTTACCCACGAAAGCTTATGCTCCCAATACTTCTGTTAGTCTCAAAGGTGCCACAGGACCCTCTGTTGCTTTTTAGTGAATAAATGAAGACTCGGCACACCACTTCTGAAAGGTTACCGACCCCTGTGATATAGTATGCATGACCTTTACACGCACATAAAAGAGACTATTACAGTGTTAGAGATTTAATGAAATCATTTGCTTAACGCTAACATCCTGTGAGCAGTGATCAGCAGGTCACAGGGTGGGTGGGGTGGATCTCACTCAGACACAGGCATCCAGCTTTATTGACAGGCACCCCCAATCATTCCTTTTTACTAGAGACAAAATCACAATTTACTTCTACTTTTCTTACAGCCCTCTGATATGTCTATAAAGGTCTTTCTGCTCTGTCACAAAAGGAAGGAGATGCTGTCAGGTTGCCATTCGGACTGCAGTGATGGTTGGAACTGTTACTACCATCTTCCTCAGGTGGTCTCAAAAGCCTTGGTTTCTGCTGCCTTAGAGGCTTCCATAGCTACTGTGTTTGAAAACTGCTGCTCTTGAGAAGATTCCACTGCTGCTTCTGGAGGTAGCTGCTTTCCAGAATCTTCTTAAGATACTGCTGTTCTTGCTGGTTCTTGGGGCTTCTGATCTTCTCACACACAAACACCCCTCCAACTAAGCCTGCTCGCTGTTGGTCTCATATACTGGTTGCTCTTGCAAGGTCAGCTCATTAACATAATTTATTAGCCTGGCTCAGCCAATCAGCTTCCTGTAATTAGCATATTTCTAGATCCTGCCTATTATATATACCTATTTTTAGATTATATATACCTAAGCTCCTCCCTCTGATATCATCTTGGGTAGAGCTCCTCCCCTTGACCTATTTTTAGATAGCAAAGCTCCTCCCTATGAGTTGCTGGAACTTTCCATACCCTAACCCTGTGTCTTTTATAGATTATTGCGTCCACCATTATGGATTTCTAACTTTACATGATCACTAATTACTATTTATCTAAAGCCTTAATCTGAAAACTAACTGCTGTTTTATGCAAATCAAAGTGTCCTGATACTGTCACCACCTTACTTGTATCATAGAATCATCATAGAATATCAGGGTTAGAAGGGACCTCAGGAGGTCATCTAGTCCATCCCCCTGTTCAAAGCAGGACCAATCCCCAACTAAATTGGACCATTGGATATCAATGGGGAGAGGTGACGTTTTTATAATATTTAACCCTCCCCTCCCTTCCCCCCCCCCCAGATTTTCTCTGACGGTCTCTATCAAAGTGCTGTAAGGTTTTTCAAAACAGCTAAAAGCAAAATCTCTCATTACACTGATACCTCATCACTTCTCTGCTCAACACTAGATCAGTTGAGGCATGTTTGCTGATAGTCTTTGGTTTACTCTCTTGAGACACTATGTCGTCTTCTGTCTCTTCTGAAGCCTGACTTACACAACGTCTGTTTTATCTGTGATGTGCCCGCATGCCATGGCAATAAAATAAATCCTGCAGTTCTATTTTTTTCCATAACTGTGTGGGGATTCCTATTACCACTGAGGTGTCATTTAAAAAAATGTGTTTTTATCCTTTTCTATTCCACATTTCTCACTTACACCCTCCCCCACAGACCTGAGTGTCTTCGGGGACCTTGCCCTGATTCTCAACCCCATCTCTCCTATTCCGTTTTTTTGACTAAAACTTGGTGCTGTAGTTTCATCAGCTGATCTGACACTTCTTGCCTCCACAGTAAAATGACTCAGGCTATGTCAAAGCTACAGTGGCACAGGTACACTGATGTAGCTGCGCCACTGTAGTGCTTCTGGTGAAGACACTCTAAGCCATTAGTTTAATAACTCCTGCCTTCATGAGAGGCAGTAGCTATGTTGACAGGAGACGCTTTCGTGCCGAAGTAGCACTATCCACAGAGGTGCTTAGGTAGGTATAACTTGCATCCCTCAGAGATGTGGATTATTCATGCCCCTGAGCGACTTAAATTATACTGAAGCAATTTGTAGTATAGACATAGCCTCAGTAGTTAGTTAATATATTATTCTGATTAGTTTTTTAATGAGAGATGCAACGTGTTACTCTAGTTCAGTGAATCTCTTCTGAGGTTACTGGTGGCAAAGAGTGACTGTGTTATTGCATTGGAAGAGGAAAGACTAGTCGTTTCTCTGGGATTGCATTATCCACTTCTCGTCCATGAATGGAGAGCATTCTGATTCAGCAGTTCCTGCCAGGGAGCCACAAACTCTCCTTCAGATCCTGTGGAAGCTGGAACTGCACAGGATCAGAGCTCTGTAGAATTTTTTTGGCGGGGCGTGGGGAGGGTGCAAGAAGTATTTGAAGGCAGGGACTGGCCACTTTCCATGGCATTGCCCCTTGCAGGCCCTACAGATGTCCTAGGAGACTGGGAGTTGATGTTGTTTGAAGCACCATTATTTCCCATAGGACATCCCTTCATGGTGGAGAAACAGGCAATGTCGAGCAGCTCCTTGCAGGCATGGTGCAAAAAGAAGGGGAGCAATGAAGCTGGTGCATGGGACTGACTGGTCTAGGACACCTTTTCTCTGGGTGTCACCAGGATCACCAACTTGGCAAGCTGTGCCCTTTCCGCATACTCCAAGAGCCCTCCCACTTGAGGGCAAAATCACTGGGAAACTCCATGAGGACAAAGTTTCCTGGCTCCTGTGATCTGCTGCCATAGTCTTTCCTGTGTGAGCGGGATGACCTGTTTCTGATTTCTATGATTAATTACTGCCATAGTGTAGGAAGGGTTGGCTAGTGTCTAGAGCACTGGACTGACGTCCCAAACGCCTGGTTTCAATTCCTGGCTCAACCACAGATTCCTTGTGTGATTTTGGGCAAGTCACATAACTTACCCTGTGTCTCAGTTCCTCATCTGTAATATAGGGATGCTACTTCTCTACTTCCCAGGGGCATGGGGAAGATAAAACCCCTTAATGATTATGATCTGCTCAGATACTACAGTGAGGACTAAATGCCTAGATACATTTATCTCTGGAAAGGTATTTTATCTGTTAAAAGATCAAGAGTAAAAGTTGCTTATCATACAACACTCAAAGTTGAATATTGGTTTAGTTTTATTTTTAGGCACTTGCAGGCATGAGAGCTTTAGATTATAAACAGAGAGATATTCCAGTGTTTGTAATGGAGCAATAAGCCATGGAAGAGCCCTTTATGCTTTATATAAATACATAGCAACATGTATATTTAAAAAAACCAAGCAAACAACCTAAACCCCTACAAAACCAAGACACTTCAGCACACGTGTGTCTCCCCCTGTGGAGAGGGTGAGAGAACAACCACCACATAGCAGATATGTAGCCCGTGTTTTTTGATGCCGTACTGGAAGTGTTCTGATACTACAGTGATGATTGTGCCATAAGAACCTCTATAGAATAGACTGTATTTTTATCAAAAGTTGTGCAAAAATCAAACACCTCAAATGTTTTGTGTTAAATAAATAACTGATGCAACCTCTTATTTGCTATGTTAGTAAATCCTTTAAAATATGTTCCCAGGTGTGAAAACAGATGGCTCAAATTCAAAGATTCTCCTTTTTCCAAAGCTGAATCTTGGTGCCATGTTTGTTTATGGAAGAAGAAGGGCTTTCTGGGTATATACTGAACTTGGATGGTATGTTTGCCTGTAATTTATTTGGGTAGCTATTTATATATAGTGCAGTTTAGCTCAGCCCTTGGATGCCTTACACCAATTGAAGAAATACGAAAATAAAATCCCCATTCTTAGCTGTACTGCAGGTTTACCAGTTGGTCAGAGACTCAGCCAAACAGATATTCACTGCATTGTGCCCTACTGTTTTGCAAACTCAGACTCTGGGGGACCTGATAACAGTCTTCAAATACCTTAAGGGCTGTTATAAAGAGGATTGTGATCAGTTGTGCTCCTTGTCCTCTGAAGGTAGGACAAGAAGTAGTTGGCTTAATCTGCAGCTAGGGAGATTTAGGTTAAATACTATTTAGAAAGCTTTTCCTATAAGGGTAGTTAAGCTCTGGAATAGACTTCCAAGGGAGGTTGTGGAATCGGCATCATTGGAGGTTTTTAAGAATAAGTTAAATATTTGTCAGTGATTGTTTAGGTTTACTTGGTCCTGCCTCAGCATATGGGTTTAGACTAGATGCCTTCTCGAGTTCCCTTGCAGCCCTACATTTCTATGACTCTTGTACAGAGAACGTGCTGCCACATTTCCTCATTTAGTAACATTTGAGTGTTGAGAATTAAACTCTCCCATTCTGGAGGCACACAACAAGCACAGGACACTGTTGAGAACCTGCAACCGTAACAGCTTTGCCTGTGAACTGCTACGTATTTCACATATAGATATTTTTATCTTTAGTTTAGATACGATTACTCGTTCAAGAATTTCACGGTATAAAGTGAACTTCCTCAAAGTAATGAGTATATTTTGCCCACTATATTTGTGTATTTTTCTATGTAACTCATTAAAGATCAATAGTAACTAATATTAACAAAATATTTTGATGGAGACAATTCTTGATACCAAAGGCAAGGCGAGTAGTAAAGGATGCCTTCAGTTTTGGCTTACATTTCAGAGGCAGCAAACAAGGTAATTCTTAGACATTCTCAATGACGCTCTGATCCCCTTCCAGACTGGTTAAAGAATTTAACTTCCTTTTATAGTATTTGTTGATTTGTGGTTCTTAAATTTACAAGGTGATGGGAAGAGCAAACAGTTTTCATCCAGGTTACAGATAATTCTTTAATGAGTTCTAGACTTCCATATAAATGCCTTTTCCCTTTTT
The DNA here is from genome assembly GCF_013100865.1 of Trachemys scripta elegans. NCBI lineage: Eukaryota > Metazoa > Chordata > Testudines > Emydidae > Trachemys > Trachemys scripta. Next base: position 119,768,249 of record NC_048303.1, read on the forward strand.
CTTGAGAGTATGCCTCTTCATAACATTGGAAGTATACTTTTTAAAAATATGTGAATAAAACAGGCAATTCTCAACTCAGAACATTCTGCCTGAATGCGTTCCAGGAAAACTGTAATTGGCAGGGACTGAGATTTTTGTTTTTTTCACTTGAGGCAGCTTTGGTTTTGAAAGGCTTTTCTCGGAGAAAAACATCCCAATCTGTCTAAAGAGGGTTCCCCCCCACACACACACACTTTAAATATAGGCCAAATGGACCTAGCTAATCAATATCAACCAACCACAAATGGTTATTTAGGTTTATTTTTATTACTTAGAGTCTCAGATCTTTGGGGTGGGACTGTCTTTTTCCCCCCTGTGTTTGCTCAGCAACTAGCACAGTGGGGTCCTGGTCCATGACCTGGGCTCATGGATGCCACTGCAATACAAATATATACTTTTGAGACCTGGCCATTAACATATGGATGACATAGGATTGAAAACAATTCACTTTTAATACGAAAAATGACCCACGTGTTTGCAATATTTATGGACAAAAATATGTTAGGAAAGCATGTCTTCAAATTGCCCATCTCTCTCTCTCTCACACACACACACGAACGTATGTTACCAAAATAATATGGGCCAGAATCACCTGGATGATTTGACAACTTTGCAAAGCAACTATAAGTCTAGCCTAATTGAAGCCTACCAGTGAATCTGTCCCTCCAACTTTAAAAAACCAAACATTAAAAAGTCTGATGATGAACCGGCAAGCGATCCAGTCAGTTCCTCGCTGTCATAAAATACTTCAGTTCTCACAAAACCCAACTTACTACTCACACGTAACTTGGCCCCTTTGCTAGCAGTGCTAGAACCTGTCCCTGGACAGGAAAGGTGCTGTGGGCTCTGCTCCATGTTCTCCATAGTAAGAAAAAGATCAGGAGGAATCTGGGCTGTCTTAGACCTGAAGAAACTGCACAGGTCCAGGAGAGAGTAACTTCAGGGTATAGACATGAACTTTCATCATCAGTCTCCAAGAGGGTATTCACAGATCCGCCAATTTTAAGGCCAGACGGGACCATTAGATCATTTAGTCTGACCTCCTGAATAGCACAAGTCAGAAGACTTCACTCTGTTACTCAAGGTGGTAGGAGAGTTTTCTTGTTTGTTTGTTTGTTTTGTTTACTGTATGCCAAGTGTTCCATTACAAATGATTTACTGTATTGCTTGAAAGAAACAGAAAAGGCTAGCACTAAATTCCCAATGGGAGCTGCTCACCATCTTGCAGGGATATTTATACCAGTATCTCTATTAGATGGAGAGGAAGAAGGTATGCAGCATCAGCGCTGTCTGTCAAAGGTGCGTCTATAGCCTCAATCACCATAGTATCTGAGCGCCTCACGATCTTTAGTGTATTTATCCTTCCAACACCCCTCTGAGGTAGGGAATTGTGATTATTCCCACTATAAAGAGAGAACTGAGACATTACTGCCCAGATCCCAGTGGGAGTTAAGCACCTAAATACCCGTCAGGATCTGAGCCTATGTCCCAGATCATCCCCAAAGCTGTGGTGGAACAACCGTTTCCCAAGTCCCATGCTAGAACAGTAGCCCATATTTCTTCTCAGAGCTAAAGCCCTGAGCTTACAAAGAGGCATATATGTAACTTTACTCACATGAGCAGTCCTAGGACTACTCACATGTGTAAAGATATGCACACACAGGACCAGAGGCCTCATATTGCTTGCAGAACCTTACCATTGAATTTCCTGGCTTTAGATTTTTTTAAACAACATTCTAGTAATGTGGTTTTATATTACAGCCCTAACACTGTCTCAGCTAAGTTTTCTATCTGTTTGAAGGATTCCTCTTACAAAATTAGATGGATTCTGTGACCTGGTAGGCTGTGGTTGGGAAACAAAAAATGTACCCATGAGTATGATATATTATATCTTCTTGCAGCTGGCAAGCAAATCCTAGAAACTGACAGAAACATGAGATTCAGTGGATATGTACAGTAGAAACAAATTGTGGATAAGCTTGCTAATGATATTTTTAAAAGCTAATATGTTGTTTATGGAGTATCAGCAACACTTCTATTTCAAATAGACCAGTTAATCATGGTGAAATATTTGTAAAGATGGCAAGATGTATATTAAGAACTGATAGATCAGCAGGAAACGCAGAAATGTTTATTTGCATGTATACTCATTAAATGGTGCAGTTTAGGGTCAACATTCAGGTGTTGCCAAACCATATTTAACAACAACTACTGTGCAAAGAAATGTTTTCATTCCGAGTTTTTTGCCTTGTTTTATTTTTAATCTTTGATAACTACAATTGAGTTAGAATGGTATAAAATATCCACCTATCAATACTAGACTACAAACCAAAAGTTTGGCAAATAAAAGATAATCTTAATATTGACATATGTTGACAACAAAACAGATCCACGTTTGCGTTTGAAAAATATTCATTCTTGCTGAATTTTAGCTTGCAAGGATATTGCTCACTGGTGACCTAAAGAAGGAAAGTTACAGTGACAGCCCAATAGCTTATCAATGCCTTTGAAACCAAACATTCCTTCAGAATTAAAAGAAGAGAGAGATCTATTGTCCATTAGGCATCATCTATGCCAGAATCTGAACCATCCCCCTGTACAGTTTGCTGTACTTTGTCCAATAAGCATTTTACTGCACCTCAGTCTCAAAACACAAATGGCTTCACATGGTGTGTAGGGACTCCCAACTTTGCAGAAAGTATGAGACTGATTCCCACCCCTTCTTTTAAAGAGCTACCAGGGATCTCCTCTTTGCTTGTGTGCAAAGACTTAGATTTTGGAAGAAAAGAATTTGGTAGGATTTATAGGTTATTTCCCTCTATCTCAAGCTACTTTGGGGATTTGACCTTTGTATGTCAGATCAGATGAACTGAACATCACTTTCTTGATAGCTAGATCATTGATCCCCCGCAAGTGATTTTCTATAGAGCTGGGTGGAATTTCTCACACAACATTTCTTCTGTGGAAAATGCAGATTTGGTGGTGTGCATACCCCACACTGGGCTGGAAGGGGTTAACACCATACTATGGGTGGAGGAAGTCCCACCCCTCAGACTGTACTGGGCTTGCGCCAAGTGCCATCCCAGTATAAAAGGGAGCAGCCCGGCTCAGTGTGGATGGACTGCTGGAGAGGGAGGACCTTTGGGGGAGTCTCCAGCTGTGTAGCCATCATAGCCCTTGCCTGCAGGAGGCGGAGATCCTGAGAAGCAGATTGGAGATCTGTGGCCAGTGGAGCCCCAGGGAATTACGCACGCTGTGGAGCCCAGAGACCTGCTACCCCATCGACTATAGCTTCAGGAAGCATGGTAGGAAGTGACCTAGGGAGGCTGAGCGAGTGGTATATCCCACCTGTATGAGGTCAGTGTGTTTTGGTGGGATTCCCTGCTGACCTAGTGGCAGATCACTCTGCTACTAATAGGGCCGTAGGTGGGGGCCTGATGGTGGAGGATGGCCTGCCCCGCCCCTCGGGCTGCCATCCTCCACCCCGATGGTAGCCCCTCAGGTATTGGCCACTGGGCCGTGCTGCCCTGGACACAGGGGCCGTTGCTTTCACTCTGACCCTTGGACCTCAGTGTGGTGAAGTTTGGGACAGTCTGGTAGACAGTAACCATGGTGTCCACACACCCACTATCCACCCCGACAGGGGACGGGGTGCGCATACACCACCACAGGTGGCATCAAAACATTGTGAATTTGTGTCAATTTTACCAGATTGTTTCACTGAGGGGGAGGGGAAGGAGAGAACCCTTAAAAATCCTATAAAAATCCCCCTAAAATCAAAACAGTTTGTTTTGACATTTTGGAAATGAAATATTTCAAGTTTTCAGTTCAAAGCAACTTTGTTTCAATATTTCCTTTAATTTTTATTAAAACAATCAAACACATTTTAAAAGATCAAAATCACAATTAAACATTTCATTTCTGCTCAAAAGAAATGTTTAGTTCAACCTGAAATTATTATTTTTTTCAACTTTTCAATTTGCTGAAAATTTCAAAAAAATTGTTTTTTGGTTCAACCCAAAACAATTTCCCCCCAATTTTTCCAAACGGCCAGCAAAACCAAAACATGAATTATTCACTCAGTCCTAGCTCTATATGCTGTTTCTTCTGTTCCTAACCTTCTTTATTTAAGTGGAATATTGTAGAGCCTTATTTTCTTTACTCATGTTAGCTTACTCTAGTGATCACGCTAACTATGGTGACCTTGAAAATCCCTTTCCATCTAAATTACATATATTTTTCCATTCCTGTAGCTTAATTTTCCAGATTAGTTAGGCATGAAACTACTTGACCCTGCTGTGTGTCTATAGGAGCAATAGCTGCTCTGGTGCAAGCTAACTTCTGATGTAAGGAGGCCTTTGTAGCAGTGGAGTGAGTTCTGGATTACATTCTACTGGTCTGCAAGGCAGTTCTTTCAAGAGACAAGATGTTCTGGGCAATGTTTTTGAATGTGATATTTCCAGCGTCCTTTTTGGCCCCAAACCGAAGATCTATCCTTGGAATTTAGTCTTAATGAAAAGCATCACACTTAGTCAGTCTGAAATACAAACTTGCCATTCTCAAGCATTCAAAACTCATGAGCCAGGCCCCTAAACTCATGAGATTGGCTTAAAAATCATGAGGCGCTATCATGGATTGAGGTGTCAATACAGGAGGATTTGGAACAAATTGATAAATAGTAATAAAGTCACCAAGACCAGATGGTATTCACCCAAGAGTTTAAGGACTTCAAATATGAAATTGCAGAAAGTACGAACTGGTCTATTGTTTGAATCAGCTTCCGTACCAGATAGATGACTGGAGGATAGCTAATGTGATGCCAATTTTTTAAAAAGGCTCCAGAGGCAAGCCTGCTAATTACAGGCTGATAAGCCTAACTTTAGAACCAGACCAATTGGTTGAAACTATTGTGAAGAACAGAATTATCAGACACATGGGTGAACACAATTTGTAAGCATGTGGACAGGGGTGATATAATGTACTTAACAAGGTCCCTCACCAAGTCTCTTAAGCACAGTAAGCAGTCATGGGATAAGAGGAAAGGTCCTCTTATGGATTAGTAACCGGTTAAAAGACAAGCAACAAATGGTAGGAATAAATGGTCAATTCTCAGAATGGAGAGGTAAATAGCGGGATCCCCCAGGGATCTGAACTGAGACCAGTGCTGTTCAACATACTCATAAGTGATCTGGAAAAATGGGTGAACAGTGAAGTGAGAAAGTTTACAGATGATAGAAAATTACATAATTATATTTAAAAGGAGACTGAGAAGAGCTACAAAGTGATATCACAAAACTGGGTAACGGGGCACAAAAATATCAGGTGAAATCCAATGTTGATAAATACGAAGTTATGCACGTTGGAAAACATAATCCCAACTACATATACAAAATGATGGGGTCTAAATTATCTGTTACCACTCAAAGAAATCTTGGAGTCATTGTGGATAGTTCTCTGAAAACATCCACTAAGTGTGCAACAGAAGTCAAAAAGCTAACATAATGTTAGGAACCATTAGGAAAGGGATAACTAATAAGACAATAAAGCAGGGGTCGGCAACCTCTGGCATGCGGCTCGCCAGGGTAAGCACCCTGGCGGGTTGGGCCAGTTTGTTTACCTGCTTTGTCCGCAGGTTTGGCCGATTGCGGCTCCCACTGGCTGTGGTTTGCCGCTTCCCACAGCCCCCATTGGCCTGGAGTGGCAAACCGCGGCCAGTGGGAGCCGCAAATCGGCTGAACCTGTGAATGCGGCAGGTAAACAAACTGGCCCGGCCCGCCAGGGTGCTTACCGTGGCGAGCCATGTGCCAGAGATTGCTGACCCCTGCAATAAAGCATAATTTCACAATATAAAGCCATGGTATGCCCACACCTTGAATCCTGCATGCAGTTCTGATCATCCCATTTCAAAAAAGATCTATTAGAAATTAAGAAAAGTACAGAGGGGGGGGGGGCGAAATTAGGGGTATGGAACAGATTTCATATGAAGAGATTAAAAAGACTGGGAATGGTCAGCTTGGAAAACAGACAACAAAGGGAGGATATGACAGATGTCTATACAATCATGACTGGTGTGTAGAAAGTGAATAAGGAAGTGTTATTTACTCCTTCACATAACACAAGAACCAGGGGTCACTCAATGAAAGTAATAGGTGTAAAGCAAACAAAGAAGTACTCCTTCACACAACACACAGTCAATCTGTGGAACTCATTGCCAGGGGATGTTGAAGACCTAACATACAACTGGAGTAAAAAAAGAATTAGATAAGTTGATGGAGGCCAGGTCCATCAATGGCTGTTAGCCAGGATGGGCAGGGACTCAACCCCATGCTCCACGATGACTCCAAGATGTCTTTCTTGAGTGGAAACAGCTCATTTAGACCCCCATTATTTTAGATGTATAGTTGGGATTGTTTTCCAATGTGCATTACTTTACATTTATCAACATTGAATTTCATCTGCCATTTTGTTGCCCAGTCACCCAGTTTTGTGAGATCCTTTCGTAGCTCTCCGGAGTCTGCCTGAGACTTAACGATCTTAAGTAGTTTTGTATCATCAGCAAATTTTGCCACCTCACTGTTTACCCCTTGTGAATAGTCCTGTTGAAGTCAGGGGGCCACTTTTGTTCCTTAAAGGTAAACATACATGTAACTGCTTTGCTGCATCAGACTAGAGTGCCCAGCACGTGGCAGAATCAGGTTCAAGACGCAAACATACATCACACAGTGTGTCATGTATGTTTGCTTCTTGAACCTGATTCTTCCATCTATTTGGGCCCCTTATTAGGGTCTCTGGGCTTATGGGGATGGAGAGGTGAGAAAGGGGTTCAAATAGATCAGGGAAACCCTGTGGGGGGGAGAAGAGGAGGAAGATAAAAAAAATTAACTAATATATTCAAGAGAGCAGGAGAATGTATTTATCTCTGTCCTTATTACTTTCTCGTCACTTTTCTTGCAGCTACTTTACATGCACTGCATACATCCCTATAAAACTACTTTTAAAAGGTTTTGCTTTTACATGAAATGAGCCATTAATGAGCCAAACTCTACTTCACTCAATGCTGTGCCCTAGTAAGCGATTGGGGTCTGATCCGAAGTCAGCGGAAAGACTCCCATAGACCTGAGCGAGATTTGAATCCGGCCTGGGCTTCACTTCTGGGTGAAGGGAGGTGGCCTTTGGCTGCATGCCTAACAGTGTCCCATAGGCCACTAACACGCACCCTGTGGTGCGTTACCAGTACAGCTTCACACTTGGGAGAGTTGTGTTGCACCCACCCCCATGCTCAGTCTAGCTCCAACCCATCCTCAACTGAGTGACACTAGTACTTCAGAAGTTAATTAAATCCCCCCCACCTGATCTGCTCCACCTCTTCCTAATGCTCTACTCTGCAACCTAAGAGGAAGCAGCGGGAGAGGGAGGGAGTGTAATTACGGAGCTCCATGGCATTAGCTCTACATACAGTGCTTGGTAGCTTTTAATTACAGTTTCTGCTGTTCCACTCAGCTGAGGAGCAGAGCCGCATGTGGAGGGGGAAGGGTGGAGTGGAGTAGTTCAGTGCATTGGAGAGAAGCCACCTGGGTTAGGAGCGGGGAGAGAGTGGGTATAATCAGGAAGAAATTTGAGGGAGGAGGAGAGAATTTGTGGGAGGAGAGAAGCAGTTAGGGATCAGGAGAGGATGCAAAGAGGGATGGGGAGAGGGAGAACAGGGGGCTAAAGAGAGGAGAGAAAAGAGACAGGACAGAAACAAACTTAGCCTGCATAAGACTGCAGAGAAGGAGAGAGAAATGTAGCTTTGCCTGTGGTGAGCAACAAGGGAGCAGGCACTGGCCAGAGAACAGAGTGTGGGGTTGAAGTGCAGAGAGTGCATAGATATGAGCAAAGGTCAGACACTCTAATCTCCATTTGTTGTTTTTTTATGGAAAATTGGGTTTTACAATGAAATGAACACTTTTTTGCAGAAAGTGCCTGCTTGTCTAGAAAACTTTTGATTTTTCATTGGACAACCAAAACCCCACAAACTGAAGATTTCTGATTTTCAGCCAAAAATGTTTTGGCCAAAAAATTTGAAAGGACAAAGTTTTCCATGGGGGAAAAACAAATTCTCTATAACTGACACATAACTGTAATAAACTAATTGCAAAATTACTGAGAAATTAAATATCAGACAACCAGATACATATACCTTTAAAAATAATAATTAATCCGTGATCAGTGAAATATCTCTGATGCAGAATTTTACTTTTCCTGCTTGGTTGTGTTGGAAGACACTCAGATACCACCATGAAAAGCAAGCTGAGAAAACACAGATAGACAGAAATTACATCAATTTAATAATGTGCTTCCACTAAAACACAGGAGGGGCTGACAAGATGTATATGGAGAGCAGGGCATGCTGGAATAATGAGCAGAGCGTGGAGAATGAGCAGTGGTGGGCACGGCACATCATGGAGTGATGGGATCATGGATATGGTGAATATATTCAGAATGCACCATATTCCCCTCTCCCCCAAACTCTGAGCCCTGAATCCTCTCCCGAAGTCTCAGTGGGATAGGATGCAGGCTGTCAGGATCCTAGCAAGGACAGCGAGGACCAAGGGTCAGAGCAGGGTCAAGCCTGAAGCTGAGAGTAGCAGAGGAGTTCATAGTCAGGTTCCAGGCCAGGGCCGATTCCCAGGGTCAGAGGCTGAGTCAGGTTTCAGGGTCGGAGTCAGAAGGCAAAGTCCAAATCAAGCCACGGTCAAAGCCAGAGTTCAAGGGCAAGAACAGCCACAGGAGAGCCACACTGTTGTCTGGACACTTCCAGCACACCCCTTGCATTTATATAGGGGAGGGAGCCAATCAGGAGCCATGCGGCTGCTGCCTGTCAAACCTCTTGAGGTGGGACTTCCCATAATCTATGCCCATGGTGGGTCATGGGCAGTGGAGCACAAGTTAGTTACAGCTGCTGCTGGATTGCAGCTTGGAGATGCCAGCTACCTAGCAGATTTACAGGCCTTGGTGCTAGAGCTGCAGGGTCTTAGACAGGCTAAGTGGATGTATAGATTGACCTACTTGTTCCTCCAGAAAAGGGCTTGGGAATTTCCTGGTGCTGCTGCCTTGCTCTACCTGTTCTGTGAAGAAAACATTAGTCTCCATAGCTGTCATGCTGGTGCTTTTCATGACCACAAAAATCAATTTATTTAAAAGAATGTAGGAGAGGGGGACTCCTGGTGTCACATCATTTTGGCTTTATCTGCAGCTTCTGAAAAGAACATGCGAGTTCTATCCTCTGATGGAAATCAAAGGACAATTTAATGCCAGAGAAGAATTCAAGCTCAATGATTTGTTGCTGCATTACCAACCATTTTTTAACTCTGACCTCGTGATTTTTGCTTTCTTTTGGCTGTTCCTGGTCTCTGTCTCATATCTTTCTGGAGAATTTCCCTTAAGGAATTCCCAGTGATGGCTCATCAGACAAAGATGTGAGTGGCTGACATTATGTAATGTTTTGATATTTGGCATTCCCATGGTAATGTCCCACCCACCAATGCAGAATAAGTTGTCAGAGCATGAAATTGGTATTTTTACATATTCTTAATGTACAGATGTCAGTCTGAAAACCATTCACTAATGTTAAGATTAAATTCTTTGTTTCATTCTCTTCATATGCACAAATCTATTTGGATGATGTATTTCCTTTTTGGGAGTATAGAGAAGAAAGACAAAACTTAAAGTAATAACTTAATAGCTCTATCGAAAGGTCCAAGCTGACTTTAAGGTATTGTGTGCTGAACACAAGACAGACTCATAAATCCAAAAGCAAGAGTTTCTCAGTTTTAGCACCTGTGCTCCTGGCATGGGAGCAGAAAGTGAACAACAAGTACCAGATGCAGAGAAGCAATATAATCAGTGACCCATTTTCTGCTGCCAAATTCATCAGCATGTTCCAAACCAAATCCGCTCACAGTTTACAAGTTTGTTATTCTGCGTTAATTACCGTGAAAGAATGGCCTACCCTTATGGGAGGATTAGTATTTCTAAAAATAATGTGCATGGAGAAAAGGAGGGAGGGTCTGAAAATGGGGCCACCTAGGATGCCAAATTGTGTTTGATTATGAGACGACAAAGACTAGAAGATATCAAAGTAACTTTCGTGGAGGCAAATAAACTGCTCCACCAATTCTTCCTTTACCTTCCACTTGCCTCCCCAAGGGCTGCAATATAAATATATGGGAGTAATGTTGCTTCTCTACAGTGGGATATTGTCTTCTACGTGAACAGTGAAAATAGAAGGACTTTCTGGCTAGAGTTTACTGCTAGAATTCTTGTTGATTATTGATCAATGGGCTCTCAAAAAGGGAGTAGTTTGGAAATGCATCCTGAAATCCTTGTTTGTAGGGTGATCCTTATCCAAACAGTCCTGTTTTCCTGAGCAAGGCTACTCACGTGATTACAGAGCTAGGCTGCTGATTTGCTTAACAAAGATTCCAGCTGATGACAACATGGCCAACATATCAGAACTGATTGTCCATCTTTATCAAGCCCTTCTGGAAAACTACCTCCTGTTGTTTTAAAATCCAGTTTAATGAATTTAAAATGGATAAAATATGATGGGGTCGAGGGCCTGGTTGTCACTGAGGAATTTTCTCCTGAAGGTGGTTGTGACACCCATTTCGTAAAAATGGCTCAGGCCACATCTACACAAGAGCGCTAGACAGGGGCACTGGAACAATTTGTATAGTGCGGGTGCTGAGAGCCATTGAACCAAACTGTAAACCCTGTATATGATGGAAACCACTTCAAGCCAGGGGGTTCAGCAGCCCCCCAGCATCCCTAATTCCAGCACCTAAGGCACTAGACAGCTGTAAAGTCGGCTTAGCTGACCCAGTTTTAAAACTGGTTAGGATTTAGGAGGAGATTTTCCACAATGTAAACCAACCCTAGGAATCTGATGCTCTTGAAACACAGCCTGTGAGACTAAAGTAGGCATCCGCCTTCAATTTCAGCTGTGACCCTAGCTCTGATGTTTGAGGTCTCCCAGCTTTGATGTCTGATTTTCTGGCGGCTTCTCTCAGCTGACTAAAACCCATCAGCAGGTGGTGGGGAAGTGGGTGAACACTTCAAGCTACTTGCAACTCAGATCATAATGGAAGACTCCCAACGTGGAAATTCCAGTTGAAAGCTTTCAAGGGGTTTCATCTGGCCAGTAGACGGTTGGCTCTGCAGAACTTGGATGGGACTGTACCTTACTGCCCATTGGAGTGAGCACTGTGCCTGGAGACATGTGGGTTTACAGACAGAGACCCTAGGTTTTGGAACTGGAAGATTCCATTGATCTACTGACTCCTAGAGCTATGCTGGTAGAAGGGCTCTAATGGCACATATTGGAATGTCCACTGGTGTGCTGTATGGAGCCTGTAGAAGAGCAGACTCACCCCTGCGGCGCCTCCTGCTGGTGACTTCTGGGTATTAGCTCTCTCAGCCTTGGAGCACCCTCTGCAGGCCAGTGATCTGCCTGTCCTCTGGCCCCCGTGTCCCTCCCGGACCCAGTGCCCTGTTGTCTGGGGTGCTGCCCCTGGCAGTAACCCCTCACAACTCTGGGTCTCCCCTCCCCAGGGAACCCCCAGCCACTATTCCCACCTTGCCTCAGTATAAGGCTACTGCCAGTCATCATCTAGCCCCATGCCCTGGGGAAGACTGCAGTATCAGCCTACTCATCACTGGCAAGGTTGGGTTTGGACCTGCTGCCTTGGCCTACCCCTGGGCTGCCCTCTGCAACCCCCAGTACCTCTTGGCCTTCTGCTAGGCTGCAGCCTGGGGCTATCCAGGCTGGAGCTCCCCAGCTCCTCAGCCTTTCCCCTCCCCGGTCCGGTCCGGTCCCCAGCTTCCTGCAGCCAGGGCCTTCTCTCTCTGAATGCAGAGAGAGTCTGAGTCCTTGCTCCTGGCTCCCAGCCTTTATAGGGCCAGCTGGGCCCTGATTGGGGCGTGGCCCAGCTGCGGCTGCTTCCCCAATCAGCCCAGGTCTTTCTTCCACAGCTCCAGCCCCTCTGCCAGGGCTGGTTCCAACCCTGTCAGGGCTGGAGCAGATCACCACCCCGCTACAGAGCCTGTTCACTGTGCATTGATGGAGGGAGGAGGATGGTCACTGGGGCCCCTTAAAGCCCCAGCACATCGTAAAATGACCAACCCATCACTGTGGTTAGATTTCTTGTTTTCCAGCTGCTGGTCACCATTGGTTGAGCAACTCCAGGCCCAGCCAATGGTATATCAAAGGCAAAGACTCCATGCCAGGGGCTGAAACAGAAAATGAAAGGCCGTGGCTACACTACCAATTTTTTGCCAGTGCAAGTTACTTCAGCATAAAGCTGCTACAGTTAGTATATTGGTTATGCTCATGCGTATTTGGCTTCTGGTGTCAGTGCTCTCACCAGGAGTGCTTGTGTTAATGCAGTGTGGTGCACCAGGGGTAGGTACCCCAGTATGCCACCCATCACCATCCAGCACTCTGTCTCTTGGCAATGCATGGTGGAGCAGAAGGGGTGTCTGAGGCTGTGGGGTCAAGTTCCCAACATGCAACTTTCTCCACCCCACAATGCTATCTTTATCCCATAATTTTCACACCTATTTTGAAAATCCCATGAACCTGCCTGGGACTTATCGCTGTCCCCTGCCTCTGACAGAAGCATGGAGCCTGCTCAGCTCTGTACTATTGTCATGAGCGTTGCACGCACAGGATGCACAATCCTCCGGTATTTGCAGAGCCACAAGAACTGCGTCAGCAGGGACTGGGAAGATTTCTTGGAGGACAGGTTGTTGTGGGACATAGCACTTCAAGATTGCTGGTGGCGTTCACGGAGCAGCTGCAAATGGTGGAGCGCTACTTCCGGGCCTGAAGTACTGACTGTTGGGATCACATTGTAATGCAGGCTTGGAATGATGAGCAGCAGCTGCAGAGCGTTAGGATGCAGAAAGCCACATTCCTGGATCTGTGTACAGAGCTCGCCCCAGCTCTCCAGCACAGATTCACCAGAATGAAAGCTATGCTGACAGTGGAGAAGCAAGTGGTGATCGCACTGTGGAAACTTGTAATGCTGGATTGCTACTGGTCAGTGGGAAACCAGTTTGGAGTTGGTATATCCACTGTGTGGGCCGTTGTCATGCAAGTGTGTGGGACCATTAATTGTCTCCTGCTACACAGAACTGTGACTTTCAGCAATGTCCATGACATACTGGATGGATTTCCAGCAATGGGGTTCCTGAACTGCGGTGGAGCAATCACTGGCATAGATATCCCTGTTTTGGCCCCAGACCACCTTGCCACACAGTACATCAACAGAAAGGGCTATTTTTCTATGGTTATGCAAGTGCTGGTGGATCACCTGGCTGCTTCACCGACATCAGTGTTGGCTGGTCAGGGGAGGTCCATGACACTAGCATCTTTAGGGAAACAGGACTGTTCCGAAAGCTAAAAGCAGGGACTTTCTTTCCCAAACGGTGGATTACCATTGGTGATGTTGAAATGCCAGTAGTAATCCTTAGAGACCCAGCCTACCCCTTGCTCCCCAGCTCATGAAGCTGTACACTGGGCATCTTGACAGCACCAAGGAAAGATTCAACTACCAGCTCAGTAGGTGCAGGATGACAGTGGAATGAGCTTTCGATAGATTGAAGGGACGCTGGCGTTGTTTACTCAAAGACTGGATCTCAGTGAGAAAAACATCCCGATGGTTATAACTGCCCGCTGTGTCCTGCATGATATCTGTGAGGGAAAAGCTGCTGCCAGGCAGGAGGTGGAGCGGCTGGCTGCTGAGTTTAAACAGCCAGACACAAGGGCGATCGGAAGAGCTCAATGCAGAGCTGTACAGCTCAAGGAGAATTTGAAAGAGCACTTTAACATCGAGTTGCAGTAATGCATTGTGGTGTACAGTACTCTCCCTGGCCCAGCTCTTTAAGAATTGTGTGGTTTACTGGGCGCATTTATGAATAAACACTGACCATGCACCTGTTAATTTTGCAGTGCTTGCTGTATATTTATGATTATTGCACTGTTTGTCACTGATCCTATGAGTTGTCACAAGGTACAACAATAGTGAGTACTTTCACTACCGCCAGGCATTCAGCAGCATAGGTTGAACTAAAAGCTTAATTATTGTCCAGACAATAGTTTTATTGAGTAATGAAAACACTTAAAAATGCAAGTTAAAAGCAAATACATTTAAACCTTCTTAAATGTATAGAACAGAGCTTAAAGAAGGGGAAGGAACGTTCACATATATACGCCAACTGCGAAACTTTGTTTGTCCCTAATGTCCCCCAGTGTGGGGTGGTAGAGGTAGGGATGTGGCACCTAATGTCATGTGGAGGGGAGGAAGGTGCTATATTGGGGTTATCCATGGACTGCAAAGGGAGGTGAGCCCAGGATTGTTGAACCTGTAGGTCCACCAGAATCTGCAGCATCTGTGTTTGCTGCCAGAGAAGCCCCATTATGTCCTGATGCATCTCCCTCTGCGACTCCTGCGCCTTTCTCCTGTCTGCTCTTTCCTTATCCATACAGTCTGCAATGTTCATCCTCCAGGCCCTCCACTCACGGTCTAAAGCAGCACTGGATTGCAGGAGCTCGCTGAACATGTCATCACAAGTGCTCTTCTTTCTCCTTACCTGGCTCGGGTGTTCCACAGGTGTGGAGGGGGAACTCCTGAAGGCCACAATGGCAGCAGCAACGGACGACACACACAGAGGTACTGTTGTCGGTACAGTTGCAACGGAAAGTGAAAGTTACGATTCAGAACTCCCTTCCCGTGTTCTCTTAAAGCTTAAAACAAGACCTGCTGATTGACACTTCTGCTTGGGAGTGTTTGTGCCTGGTGTTACTCACAACTCCAGCCAGGGTGACAACAGACGCCAGTGGTGAGGGAAATGAGGCAGGAATTGCTCAGTTGCATGAAACTGAGACTAGGACAATGGCATTGAATGCTGGCACCATTTTCCATAGGTGGCGCCTATGCTTCGTTTTGTTAGTCCTCCTGGATGGGCTGGGGAACCACTCCTCCTGCCTGAGTTCACAAGCTCGGAGCAGGCATTTGTACAGTTATAAAGCAAAACTTGTATATCCCACCTTATCACATGAGATATATACATACATTACAAGTAAGATTAATGCATGCCGCAACTTATAAGCATTTTAGAGTCCAAACACTAAATACATCCTTTAGAAGTCTAACAACATTTGTCTTGAACAATACTAACATATCGGTCTGGTCTAGTTTCCAGCTATGAATTTGTCAGTGCTCAGCTGATGGCTACAGCCTTCATAAGATCTGGCACCTGGTCTGCCAGCATCACTACATGCCCCCCTCCTCTTCCTCCTCACTGTTCGCACCAGGGGCATGTGACTTGGGTTTCTCAGAGGTATCTACGATGGCCTGCGGGGGACTGGTGGGGTCTCTGACAAGTACGGCATACAGCTCTTTGTAAAAGTGGCAGGTCTGTGGCTTGAAACCGGGTCAACTGTCGGCCTCCTGGCTTTCTGACATGCCTGCCACAGTTCCTTGGCTTTCATGTGGCACTGCTGATGATCCTGGTCATACCCCTTCTCCTTCATCTCCCACGCAATCTGCTCAGAGATGTTCACGTTTCTATGGCTGGTCCAGAGCTGTGCCGGCACAGCCTCTTCTACCCACAGGCCCAGGAGCTCCAGTATCTCCTGTTTGCGTCTAGCCGGAACATGGTGCGGACAGCTGGGCAGTTGCGCACAACAAAGGTGAGCTGCTAGGTGAGCAAGATGGACAATCAAGAAAAGGCATTTCAAACATTCACAGGGTTTTAAAATGGGATGGCTCCCATTCTCTGTGATCCCTGGGCAGTGGAGTTTACAATTGTGACCAGAGCAGCCAGTGTTGGGCATTGTGGGACAGCTGCTGGAGGACTGTTAAGGTTGACATAGGTAACAGTGTCTACACTCTCGCTGTCAACCTCAGTACATCAACCCTTGGAGGTGTTGCTACTGCATCGCTGTACAGACGCTCCCCGACTTATGCAAGCATTCCATTCCGGAACGCCTTGCAGATGTCGAATTTTGCATAAGTCGGGGACCTATACCCGACAATTACGCCAAAAAAAAAACCCAAAACGCTTATGGAACTTTTTCCGTACGTGCGGGTTTGCGTAAGGCAGGTTTGCATAACCCAGGGAGCGTCTGTAATGGAGAACTTACGTCAGGAGAGACAAATTTAAATGTAGATGCATGTACAGCTTACATCGACCTAATTTTGTAGTGTAGACCACCACCACCCCATCCAAAGTGCCAACTTCAGCTCACATGGATTGTCTGAAGAGCCTAAGCCTCTACTCCTTTTTCCTATTCGCTTTAACTAATACACTTTTATTTATAAAGGGATAATTAGTAAATGCTATGTATGTACCCACTTAGGGCCAGATCTTCAGCTGACACAACTCAGCTCAGTGTAATTTATTGATTGCAAAGAGGCTCTCATGATTTATGCCAGCTGAGGGTCTGACTCCGAAAGCTTTTTAAATGTCTTATGACATGGCTTTTTTTATTGTCTTAAATCTCCATCTAAGAGACTAAGTGACTCATTACGGGGTCTGCAGTAGTTACCTCTGGTACGCAGTAAGACATTCTGCTGCAGTGTGCCCTGGACCCTCTATGGGCCTGATCCATTGAGGAAAGACATCCATTGGCTTCAATGGGCTTTGGATTGGAGCCTAGGAACCACCGGTCCCAGAATTGGGGGGGGGGAAAGCAGGGGGCCATGACACACACACCTCACACTTTTTAACAAAAGAAACATAAGCGAAGAATTCATGTCTGCTGCAGATTTCTCTTCCGCCACCCCCACGCAGAATAATAGATTCTGCTGGGGAGGCATTGTAATTACACCTTTCACCCACCAGGGGCTGCTGTGGTGCCAGAAGAGAGGGCAGCTGGCTCACAGCATGAACAGCCAGCCTCAGAACTTTGTCACTGCCCCCCCGCAAACTTCTACAAAGGTTCCGGCGCCCTGGCTAGGAACCCAGTGTGTGCCAGTATCTCCCAGCCACCCACATCACCTGTTCTGTCATTCATTACTTTGAGAGAGGTTGATAGTTGTACTTATTTTATTTTTTTTAGGCCTGTTAGTGATTCTGTAGTTGGGGCTGAGCAGAGCTTTCTATTTAAGAACTCAAGAAGGTTGGGGGGGGGAAAACTCTTTCAACCAAAGAAAAGATGAAACAGGTACAGTCTGCTATACACCCAGGCAAAATATTCAGAGGCCTATTTATATCGGGAGATATACCTATCTCATAGAGCTGAAAGGGACCCTGAAAAGTCATCAAGTCCAGCCCCCTGCCTTTACTAGCAGCACCAAGTACTGATTTTGCCCCAGATTCCTAAGTGGGCCCCCTCAAGGATTGAACTCACAACCCTGGGTTTAGCAGGCCAATGCTCAAACCACTGAGCTATCCCTCCCTCTGTGAGGCAAGATGCCCAGGTTCCTCCTCTTCACTAGGTTTAACACCTTACTCTCACTCTCTTCTTTTTGCTTAGCTGCCCCTCTGCACTTAAAACTGACTGGGAAATGCACAGATTTATGGTCTCAGCCAAACAACTGCTATCAAAATCCACGGGAGATAGGGCTGACTAAATTGCATCAGGCCATTGGTTTGTTTAGTTAGATGTTGTGCTCTTGGCAGCCTTCAACACCTGATGATTCAGCAGAATGTAAAAAAAAAACCTGCATACAACACAAGGGGGGTTACACCAACATATATAATAAACAAAGCTTCCCGTCCAGGACACTCCACAAGGCCACGTATCTTTTTATGCCCTGTTTTGGCTGTCCCGACTTTTTTGGCAAAAGTGGGCATTTGTCCCCTTTGTTCTTGCCGACTTGGTCAGTTAACAAAAGCAAACGGGACAAATGCCCACTTTTGTCAAAAAAAGTGGGGTGTGGTGCAGAGGAACCTGCAGGGAGGGGTCGAGGGGTGACTCCAGCCTGGTGCAGGGTGGGGAGGCAGGGCTCAGGTCGGAGGCAGGCAGGGCTCGAGCGAGCAGCGACCCCAACCTCTCAGTGGGAGGGGAGTGTGGGTGATTTGGGAGGGCTCTTGCCAGCCCTGCCTGGCGGGGGAGGAGTGGGAGAGCCAACCCCACGTGGTGTCCCATTTTCCCTTTGGGAAATATGGTCAGTCTATATACATATACTACCTGTATGGCCATGAGGAGTCACATGGGCTGTAGCTGTGTGCTGATTGGCCCGCAGCTGCAGGTTGAGAACCACTGCTCCAGTGCTTGAGCTAAAAACCACCCATCTCTTAGCTAAGGCTGTAGCAGACTCATCAATCTCCAGTTGGGCTAGGTGCCCCGAGAGGGGACCGAGTGCCACACCGAGCAGGCCTGGGTTACACTTACACAACCAGAAGAGAGTGTAAAATAGAGAGAACATCCTCGTTAGAACAACAGCATCAGTGCCGGGTCTACTTTGTAAATTATTCCTTGGTGTTAGTTAAATAAATAAATTATACAGCTATCTGCCTTAGTCGTCATTCAAATGCCCCGCCCGGTTTCTCCCCAGACAGCTGTGATAACACTACCCTTTATGCTCCGCACAAATATCATCAACAGTCCAAATATATATTCTAAAGCAATTACCCCCATACCCAACAGCAGTGGTGGCGAAGCCATGGGGTCATTGTCTGATTGCACTTTGGTCACAAGTGGATCCAGGGGAAATTTTCTGGCCAAAACTTTTTTTCAGTGAAAAATGCAGCTTCAGAGGCACTGAAACACTTTGCAAATTCGTACCAGTGTAGCTGAATTGTTTAGGCTGGAAAAGAAAATCCCCAAAATGTCAAAACAGCTAGTGGTGGTGTTTTTCAGTTCAAAATGACTTTTTGTTTAGAAATTTCTGTCCATTTTATTTTTGAAAAATTCAAAAATGTAAGAAGATGCTTGAAATTGAAACAAAATGTTTTGTTCAACCAGAATTCTTTTTTACTTTTC
Source organism: Trachemys scripta elegans (assembly GCF_013100865.1). Lineage (NCBI taxonomy): Eukaryota > Metazoa > Chordata > Testudines > Emydidae > Trachemys > Trachemys scripta. Next base: position 119,787,264 of record NC_048303.1, read on the forward strand.
AATCTGCCAAAAAAAAAAAAAAAGGGAATTTCCACTCACCCACCCCCGTTTTTCAGAATTGCCAGCAAACTGACAAATCCATTATTTGCCCCACTCTCATAATGAGGAGGACGAGGCATTTCAGACGTTTTGTAATTTACAAAGAAATGCAAGAAAAAAGTATTTGCTTGGATGGCTGAGCCTAACCGTGGACTATATGAAGAATTAATAATACTGGCCACAGACTCCAACTAAAGGGAGAAACGATGAGGAGCAGAGGATGAGGCATGCAGTTTGAAGAGGAAAGCGAATAATAGAGCAACAATATTACTGACGAAAGAGTGTGGTTCAGTCCTCCTGTGTGATCTTGCTCAAGTCACTTTTCCTTCCACCTCTTGTCTATTTAGATTGTAAGTTCTTGGGGCTAAAGGCTGTCTCCTGTGTGTATGTACAGCACCTAGCACGCTGGGTACTGCACTATAAATGACAATAATAACTCAGCACTGCTTAATTACTACATTTGGGACCAAATTCCTCAATGAAGTCAATAGAATGACACTAAGGATGACTTTGGCCCAGTATTTTTAGTAGTATTAGTTTCTCTCTTGGCTGGACCTATTCTTCTTTGTCTATCCCCTGGGTGTATGTGGTTAATGGGCTAGACCTTCAGCTACTGTAGTCCATGGAGCTGCATCAGTTTATACCTGCTGAAGATCAGACCCTCAGACCCTAATTCATTGGAAGAAAAGGGAAAGTGGCTTCCTTTGCATAGGCTGGCCCCAGCAGTAAAACTCTCTGATGATAATCTGGTGATTTTTTTTTTCTTATCCTGAAAATTGATTTACAGGCTCACGCTTTGAATGCCGGAGTTCCGTCAGGGTTGAGTACCCACCTCTTGCTAATAAGGCGTGATGCACTTACTTCCATTAACAACTCTATAGCTTTGCGAGCTGGGGTTCTGAGCAATGACAGCCATTGTCAAAGGCAAAGACTGGGTTGTGTATATTCCTCATATTGGATGAGTTCCAGGGTGGTTTGTCAGAATGTTGGGTCAGGAAATGGTTATGTTTGTGATCGGTGGGTCACAGGACCAAAAAGGTTAGGAAGCACCAGCCTACCGCCTAATAGAGCATTTCCAGCCTTGTGCAGGTTGACGTGAAATTTAATTTGTACTAATCCACCTAAGAGCGACGAAGGATGAAATATATTGTAGGCAGGATTGATCTGTTTTACAGCATCCTGTATTTTATACACTGGGCTTTTTGAAGGCATAATTGTCAGTTATGTTTTGCTTTGGGTTAAGTACTTGACCTTTCTCAGCTTCAAACTCTCCCAATATCCATGGTCTCTAAGTTCATTGCCCTTTTAAGCACTCTGTTCTCCGTCCTGCTTTTAGTGTAACATGGGAGTTCTAACCTCGCCAATTACTTTTTATCAGCCAAATTCCCACTGAAGTCAACTCCAGTATGACAGGCCCAAATCGAGATCCTTTGAGGGCCTGGGCCATAGTGACTTCGCTGGGAGTTTTGCCTAGTCCGGATTGCAGAACCGGGCCCCCAAAGCTAAAAATTAACAGGCCCATGCACTCTCTAGGTAATCCTGCCCCCATTGACTCCATTAGGGCCGGGATTTTGCTGACCATTATCTGTGCTGCAATGGGACTCATTTCTTGTGAAAGGGATGGTTCCAACTCTGTGGCAAAGCTGTCCCCTTCTCCCTGCCTTCCATAGGGCTTTCACAGGATTCCAGCTCCACGGAGCCGGAGGGAACAAGTCAAAGGACTGATCTGGGCTCCTCCAGATTCTCACTCACCTCCAAAACTATGGGGAAAAGGACCCCGGTCAATACACATTGAGGTTGTGTTAACTGGCAACGCTTTTCTCTCCAGGCTGAAGAACTCCACACACCCCAGGGGCTACCAAAGTAATAGGAGCCCCTAGAAACAAAGTTCTTGCAAGAGCTCTGCTGTCCAGGGCTGGGGAAATGCTGGTGGGGCTGGACAGGAAAGAGAAGGCATAGAAGCCCATTGCCTCCAGCAGATCCCCTGAGAGATGTGCAGCTGTGGAGGGATTCACAAAAGAAGGAAGTTGGACCACTGGCTTCTTTTGCAGGGGTAGGGAGAGATCCAACCCCCTGTTCCCAATGGAAGAATGAGCAGGAAACATCATGAGTTTAATTTCATGGCATTTCCTCTCCCCTCTGTGAGTTGTTCCAGCCTAGGGGAGATGGGACCCCAAGATATGGCAACAAACTAGCAGTGTGTAAAATGCACTTTGGTTCAGGGCTCTTGTGCCACTCATGTCCCCTAAAAATCCTTAACATGGGACTTCAGTGGACTTTAAGTTACATGGTCAACCTTGCCAGGGCCCACCACGATTTACAGATATCACTGAGCCAGTGTCTGATCACACTTCCTAGACTGTAAAATGTTGTGAGAGTTTGGTTTTCATTTCACATCAGTGGCCTCTAGTCAGGGTCATCCTTTAGACACAAAAGGCTGGTAGAAGTGGATGCGTCAATGAGAGGTCACAGCTCGGGGTGCCGCAAACACTTATACATGTGAATATTTAACTCACCTCAGTCAAACGGCTCATGTGTGTAACTGCTTGCAGGCTCGGGCCCTTACTTTGTATTTCCAATCTGGCAAGCGCATTACTCTGCTGTTTTAGAAGCATAGGGTGTCCTGAAACGTAGGCCCTGCCAAAAGAGAAATGATTGTGTTAGGCGTGATGGGGGGTGTCTACCCTATACAGGTGAACAAAGAGTTAACAGGAGCCTGCAAGCTCAGCTCACCTTGCTGCACCTGGAGGGTGTGTCAGACTTGATCGAAGAAGGTAACAAAAGCTATAGGGAGGTCCGGGAGAGGTACCAGGAGACAGATGTCAGTGACTGACATAGAGGTGGTTATTAGGGTTACCATACGTCCGTTTTTTCCCGGACATGTCTGGCTTTTCGGCAGTCAAACCCCCGTCCAGGGGGAATTGCCAAAAAGCCGAACATGTCCGGGAAAATGCCGGCCGGGCACTTCCCCTCCCGCGGCTGCTCTGCTCCTCCCCTGACTCTTCGGCTCTGTTTAAGAGCCGAGCGCTACGGGCTTTGGGCAGCCCCCATACCTCCGGACCCTGCGCCACCGGAGCCCGGGAGGGGAAGTGCCCGGCTGGGGGCGCAGGGTCTGGGGGCTGCCTGGCAAACTGTGAAGCCGGTAGCGCTCGGGCAGCCCTTTTCGCGTGGCTGGGAGTGAGAGGGAGGGAGGGGGTGGAGTTGGGGTGGGGAAGGGGCGGAGTTGGGATGGGGCTGGGGGTGGGAAATGGGCGTGGCCAGGGCCCCGTGGAGGGTCCTCTTTTTTTATTTGTTAAATATGGTAACCCTAGTGGTTATACCTACTGGTTAGAGAAGAAGCCATGCCTAGTGGCTACAGCAGATGTCAGTAGCCAGAAATTGGATCCCAGGGTCAGAGCTGGAATCCAAGACCAGGTGATAGAGCCACAGGTCAGAGTCAGAAGTCAGAGCCCAAGGTCAACTGGAGTCAGGAACCATAGCCGTAGCCAGGAATCGGAGCTGAGGGTCAGAGCCAGGTTACCTGGCGTGAGGCAGGGCAGGGTCCAAGACAGAGGCAAAAATTTCGAGCCGTCAATGAACTGCTGCTACTGTTGGGCTTAATTAGGCAGCCTCCCAGCTGCGCTCATTAGGTTTCCTGAGACTGGTTCTGCTGCGGGCCCTGATTTCTGAGCTGGGACTTGCCCCTGTGTGGGGAGGATTTGGGGCAGACAGGCTGCAGAAGGCCCCAGGCACCGAATTAACCCCTGTGGTGGGCACTGGCAAGGGGGCTGGGCATAGAAAGGCAGCCCTGAGGCAGCATTGTTCCAGCCGAGAAAGGAGGAGCGGGGAGAGCCTAGGGAGAAGCCAGAGGCCTGGGAATCAGAGGAGGAGCTGTGTTAAGCACAGGGTGCAGGGAAGCCACTCAAGGGGCTCGAAGGTAGGAAGTGGCCCAGAGAAAGCAGCAGCACGTCTGAAGGAGCAGACCCAGCTGCTCAATATAGGGCCCTTGGGGCACAACCTGGAGCAGAGGACAAGCCTGGGTTCCCCCGCCAGCCCTGAGGAGGGGCATACAAGCCCAATTTAAGGATTACGGAGCCCAGGGTGGGGCTGAAGACTCAGCCTCAAGGTCAGGCCAATGTAAAGCCCAAAAGGGGCAGCAGGATCCTTTGTGTTGGGACATTTTGGAACTTTTAGTTGTATTCTTGTTACCCCAGAAGGAGTGGAATTAAAACGTGATCTGGCTGGAGGGCCCAGTTGCAAGAAGAGAGACCGCTGCAGGACTGGACTGGCTGTCGGCAGCAGGGTGCCAGAGAGAAGTCTGCTACCCCACACCCAGCCACGAGGGGGCGCATCAGCAGTTAGTTAACTCTTCCACATAGGGTAGACCTTGCAGGTTGAGACTTATTCCAATAGCTACTCCAATGTACTTTAGACTAACTCATCTCTGAACAGCTATCACATATTAGAAAGAAAGAGAAGCTCTCTTAACTTACATCTTTTTCTATCACATAATTCTGTACATTCATTGCAATGTTTTATCACTTCCTTGTGGAATCTAGAAGTATTTGCCCCAAAAGGGCTTCTTTAAAATATATCTATTGTATATGATGTTCTTTTGTTTTTAAGCAAGCCATGCTAGAATGATTCTAAAACAACTCTCTGTGCATGGCCCATATAACCTCACACTGTGTACCTCATTGATTAAACGTAGTCTTCATATTTAATATCGTGTATCTTTTAAAGCACCTTATAGATTCACAGCTGTTCTGTAAGGCACGCAGATTTATTTCAATATTTACAATACATTTGTTGTTCATTAAACATATTTGCCCAGGCTAACCCAACATGAAAGAAATGATCTTGTTTACAGTGGAAGCTTGACAAAAATACATGCTGAAAAGACAGACAAACACACATAAACCTGGATTGCTTAGTGGAACACTGATTTGCTGCCACATCCAATTTTTCTCATTAGAACTTATTTTATTTTAACATGACTCAGTACCCTGTGTAAATGCGAAGTTGTTAATCTTATTACTATATGGAAAACAAATTAATTATTATGCATGATATTGGAAATGGGTTGTTAAGTTGGCGTTGGAAAGATTAGAAAAATACACTCATTACTTCCAATGATATCTGATATACATGTATAGCTCCGTTTTGAGATCCTTTGCAATATTCAGATAAATAAAGCGGATAGAAAAGCCCTTTTTCTACGTCTTTAGAACATTAATTTGAATTCTTTTAAAAGGTTGGATTAAAGGCCGTGTTTTGTATGTGAATCATTTACATTTTAAAATATCAATATTCCAGCTGAGGAGATGAAGCTGTTGTTTTCCTCTGTGCATGGTGATGGATATATTATGTTAATACAACCACCCAGTGCCAGGTAGCAAGGTTCATTGAAACAGAGAAAGAACTTGAAATTCTAGAAACTGCTTTCTATAGACGTTTATACATTTTGATCTCCCCGGAGATGATCTATGGAAATTATTGTTAAAATAACAGCAACAATAATAAACTTAGTACTCATAAAACACATCTTCGGTGCTTGTTTGTGTAGTATCTAGCACAACAGGGCCTAGCTCATTACCAGGCTTTGGTAATATAAATAAATAAGGAATTGGATTATAAGCGTTAACTAATGAGCGTGTGTGTGTTCATATATATTATATGTATTATTACTGTTTAGTCTATACAGACTTTCATCTTTTCAATATTTGGTAAGGAGAAGGTCTCTGTTGGGGACCCCCCCTCACCTCTTACTCTAGTGAAGAGTCTTGATTTATGTGAATTGTGCTATCAGGTGCAACGGGACTGCTCAGATAAAGGTTAGCACGTGAGTAGTGCAGTTTTGCCAACCCCAAGCGTTCAAAATTAATGTGCCTGGGCCCCAGACGTTGTGAGATGAATTGGATTAATAATCGTGAGATTTGAAAAAAGAATCAATTTAGGGTCTCTTTATTTGCCCTCTGGGTTTTGAATCTTTAGGGGGTCACATTAACATGTTGTTCTCTGCTACCAGGAGGGCTAGAAACGTTCTTTTCTCTTTCACGGAAGCTGAGGTTCTCATTTTCAAAGAGCTGGGGTTTTAAGAAAAATACCAACTATGGTGAGACTTGTGGTCACATGGTAAGAGCTGGTAACACTGGTTCTCATCCCAAACTTTCCATTGACTTCAATGGGTTTTGGATCAGATCCCATATAGGGCTTGATCTTATGAGGTATTGAGAGCTCTCAGCACCCACTGAAGTCAGGGAGAGATTTGAGCCTTCAGGATCAAGCCCCTTTTGGTTCAGATGCAAGTCGTTCACTTTCTTTGGGGAGCCCTGTGAAGCTCCCCCATTGCCCTGCATTCCAGCCACCAGCTCTCCCCCTCGGGACTGAATGGGACTCCCTTTATAACATGTCACCCTCGCTCTTTAATAGGCAGTGAGATCACTTCAGAGTGAGTGCTCCTGCCTTCCTGGTCAGCAGGGGAGGGCATGTCCACACGGTATAGATCACACAGAGGATCGGCGCCAGGTCTGAGCTCATGGGTTAGCCTAGCCCTGTTGTTCTGTCCCCCCCCACCCCCCATGGTTCTGACACAGCCCATGGTTCGTTGAGCTGAGACGCTCTAGGATTCTTTCCCAGTCAGTTGCAGGAGAACTTGTCTGTCCTTTGGGGGTGATTGTGGGAAGGCATTGGAAGATTATCGGCACTCAAGTGGTTTAAGCTGCATCCTCAGTGCAAAGTGAGCAGGGTCCAGCCAGAGTGAAATGGGAGCCTGGGCTCTAACCCCACCTCCAGCTGGGTACGCCAGACTCAAACATGTGTCAGAGGTTTTCCTGTGTAGATGGCAGGAGGGTTAAGGCTAAAACCATTGGAAGAGCCCAAGTTAACTGTGCAGTGTGGACACTCCCTGAATGAGAGACCGAGGGTGGGAACTGAGTGCTCGTTACCCACACCATAGGAATGTAGGGCTGGAGGGACCTGGAGAGGTCACCTAGTCCAGTCCCCTCTGCTGAGGCAGGACCAAGGGAACCTAGACCATCCCTGAGAGGGGTTTGTCCAGCCTGTTCTTAAACACCTCCAGTGATCAGGGTTCCACAACCTCCTTTGGAAGCCTGTTCCAGAGCTGAACTGCCTTTATTGATAGGTTAGATATTAGGAAACACTTTCTAAGTGTCCCATGCTGCAGATTGAGCCTTGTCCTACCTTCAGTGGACATGGAGAACAATTGACACCGTCCTGTCTATAACAGCCCGTGATAGATTTTAAGACTGTTATCAAGCTCCCCCCCTTCTCCCTGTCTTCCTTTCTCATACTATAGAATGCTCACCTCTGGGCAGCAGAGGCAGGTTGTAGAGAGGTGGGTTTTTTTAAATCAAACTGTGCGGTGGAGCAATTTGCTTCTTTCTTTCAGAAGTGGGAACACGAAGCTGCCAGATGGCCTGGGAGTGTGGGCTTGTTTATGGTGCCGAAGTCCTGGGTTCAGATCCCACGGAGGGCCTGGGAACAGGGCTTAATTCTAGGGCCCCTTTTATTGTGTCTGAAAGATGCATCAGACGTCGGGCTCAGTGCAGGAGTCACTGTTAAATTCTCTGTCCTGTGTTGTACAGAAGGTTGGATCATAGCGGTCCTTTCTGGTCTTAAAATCAATGAAAGAGAGAAACAGTGGAGTGCTACCAAAGACTTCTTTTCCTGCCAAGAACGAGCACCTCGGTGTCAAATATTTTGTGCATCTTCCAACAGCAGGTTTTCCAGAATCAGCAGCTGTTTAAATAGAGCGTTGAGTGGCTGTAAAAATGTCCTATGTATCCCACTGAAAAATGTGCCTTATAAGACAATCTTTGGAAATCCCTGACTCCATTTACTTCCAACAGGCCAAAAAATAAACCTCCCCCCAGATAAACTAGCGTAGGAAACAGAATGAGTTAATCAGTCAGTCCAATGACGAAACAAACTATAATGAGGTGTGGGAAATTCCCTTAAAACCTGGCAACCACTAAAGCCCCGTTTAGTCCCCATGTAGCAAAGCTAGAACTGCGAGAGTTTGTCACTTAATTCCTGGCCACACGTTCTGGAACCTCTTAGGTGCCGCTTTGGCTCAAAGTGAGAAACAATCTCCTCACTGTGACCAGGCGTGGAGGGGCCTCGGCACCTCGCACAACCGGGACCTACGTATGGTGGTGATTAGAAGTGACCTTATCAGAGCTGTGCATCCCTTCCCCCCCCCCTTTCCCCCCCCAAGGCCCATCATTGCTGTTTTGGGCCAGCTGGAGGGTGGCTCTGATGATGATGATGTTTTATTCTCTATTGTTTATACCACGCCCAAAGGTATTGGCCTCCCCTTTAAGGGCTGGAGGCCTGGAGCCAGTAAGCCCTGTCCAATTAGCCCTCCCCACCTTTAATTAGCAGAACTACCTGGGTTGGGAGGAGCTGATTCCCCTATAAAAAGCAGCAGGAAGGGGCTGGGGTAGAGGAGAGGCAGCTTGAGTGAGAGATGGCAGAAGAAGAAGCCTGCGAAGGCAGGGCATGGTTGTGACGGTGAGTAAATTGCAGCAGGGAATCCTCAGTCTTCAGTGGGAAAGGCTCCAGATAGGGAAGACGTGGGCAATCCCCTGCGGGAAACATGGGGCGTATGGATTTGATGGGGATTGGAGAACTTTATTTTTAGACTACTAATAGATCCAGCACTAAGGAGGTGTGTTGCTGAACCAGAGAAGATTTTTTTCTGGTAGTTTAATTGAGAGAGCCCTGAAAAGAGGGGAAACTGAGGCTAGGGTGCCGCAGAACCAGCCCTGGCCATGAGGGGTTACTCAGGCCCAATATGAGGTATGCTTGGTGGTATACAGCCCAAATAGTCTTCGGTGCAGGGATCTTGACAATTTACAGACTGTATTTAGCCCAAGGGACCAGGGTCCTTCCCTTCCCCTTTCAAGATACTTTGTTCTGCTAAGGGGGCAAGTTTGGGCAACTGCGGGGGTCTCACTAAGTGGTGGTATAAAGAGGGCAAAGGTGGTTCTATGCCACCCACTCCTGGTCCCCCTGATGTGGGGGGCATGTTGGGAGCAGGCCAGGTCATAGCTAGAAGACACTACTCTAGCAATCCTAGGCCAGCAGAGTGGCCCATTGAAGCTCTCCTGCCAATGTAGGTCATTGTAGGTTTGCCGGGGGCCAAACTCAGAAGGGACCACTGGGATCATCTGGTCTGACTCCTGCACAGCACAGGCCAGGGAACTGTCACTCCAGGATCAACTGAGTGGAAAGGTGGCAGAAAGTCACCGGTGCTAACTTTCTCCTCAAGGGGTGCTGAGGTGACTTGCTTCTAGACCACTGCGGCAGAGTGAGGGGAGGTAGTCCTCACCCAGGGCTTCACTGCTCCCTCTGCAGCGAGGACCAGGCAATAGCCAGGAATTGCTTGTCTTTTTGAGGCAGCATCTTGTCTTGCCAGCCGCCGTGATCCTGTATTTTACTGTACTATATTACACAAGTCTTGTGGTGGCTTGTTAAAAAGCAAGCAAGGAAATTCTTCCGTTTTCACTGGAGAACGTACCACAGAAGTAAATGACTTTTTCACAGTGATTATGACTCTATATTGAGCAAACAGGGTGTTATCAAATTGCCGGTTTTCAATTTCTTTTTATTGATTTCAAAATTTAACTAAAAACAACCCCCAAAAAAGATTCCAGTTACGGAACAACCTTTTTATATATCACAGTTAGTAACTTTCATACCGCTGTCCAATTGGAGCTAAGCAGTTTCGGGAATTAATTGAATAGATTTCTGTAAGAATTGTTTTCCAGCATTGTTCTTAAAGTCTTCAGCTAACTACAATTCACCATTTTTTATCATAAACCAGGGCTCTTTATAATTCTGCTCTGAACCCAGCCCTGCAAAAATTACAGAAAGAATAAAAAAAAACCTACCCAAAGGGGAGTGGATGGGGGAGGGAGCAAAGATCTGATGAGAATTATGCTCTGAAGAAAGCACAGAATCCGAACCACACATGGATCTATAATTCTCTATAAGTAAATCAATAAGAGTTATTTAAATTCCATATGAAGGAATTGTTTAGCAAACTACCAGCAGCCCTACCATCTCCCTCACCACAGTCCAGTTTTTCTTCCACCAGCATTGGAGCTGTCGCTTCCAATAATCACAATAAAAAAATATTTGATACATTTTAATGTGTCACTTGCAGGTTGGCTGGGAGTATAGTGTTACAGCATCCACCTCCTGACGTCCATTTTTAAATACTTGTGGTGGCTGGCTCCAGAATGATCATTCTGCAGAACAGATTTTTCCTTTTTGTTCTTTCAGGGTACACTCGTGGGCCGATCCTTAGCAGACGTCATTTGTCACAGCTCCCCTGGATTTCAGTGCAGCGATCTTTGTCTTCAGGTTGCTGTAGAAAGCTAGGATGGTTTTGTTGGAGAACATGCCTGATAAACCGTGAGCAGGTCAGATTGGCCATGTCTCTTTGTTATAAGCCTGCTCCCAACACTGTTTCCAACAGGCCTTTAAATGTGCTGTGTACTGGCTGGTCGAGTTCTCGCTATCCCTTCTGGTGACAGAATTTTGTTTTGGTTTTCAAGCCCCACTACAGAAAATGGAGCTTTTTGTGGTTTTTATCAGGTATTTCCCTCATCTATTTCAGTGGGGGAAATTAAACACTCAGAGCAATGATGTGTGAAATGCTAAGACACAACAATTTTCCATTGCATGGTCCTGGCTTTGAGAATGCACAGTAGCAGGGCAGGGACCATCTCTTTGTTCTGTGTTTGTACATCACCTAGCACAGTGGGGTCCTGGCCCATGACTAGGGCTCCTAGGTGGTGCACACGATTAATAATAACCAAAGAATGGTGACCGAACCATGACTGAGGGGGATTACTTATCTCTTGGCAATGAGATCCATAATTCAGAGCTGCTTCCGGGTCCCAGGTGTCCTGAGGGTGTGAAGTGCCCTTTCTCAGCTGTATTCCCCACCATGATTCAAAATGTTTCTCTTTGATGTGGACCTGGGCCAAATTCTCTTGTGCCTTGGTGATTTCCAGATTGGACCTGCTGCAGGAGCTATGGCTGGGACAGCCCTTGGAAACTACAGCTGGTGCAGAACCGGGTCACCCACTTGCTTGCTGGGGTCATTGACAACAGGAAAGAATATTTCACCAGTGCTCTCAAGACTGCACTCTCTGCTGCTTAGTGCGATTCAAAACCCTGATACTAATTTGTAAAGCCCTCTATGGTGCAGGCCTCACCTGCCTAGGAACCCATCCCTTTTCCTACGCACCATGCTACAACTGAGATTGGCTGAAGGTCCCAGTTCCATTCTGCAGACTAGAGCATCCTGGCAGGACATCTTGGGGCTGGTTTAAATTGTTGTAGCTCCAGGTCACACCTTTTGAAGAGCTGCCCTTGTGAGTGGAGGGCCTAGGATTCTGGAACATATCACTTCCTCCATCAGTCTGACAGTGCCCTCGTCTGAATATTTTTGAAGCTCCCCATTTGCTGAGGCTTTTGTCTGAGGAGGGCGCGAATCAAGAATACGTGTTGTTTTAAACAGCTTAATTTGGGGTCACCTATTTATTTTTGGGTGACGGTTCACTGACTCCTGTATTTCATGAAGTGTACCCTGGCCCACATTGCTATGATGGGCATGATTTTAAAATCTAAACTAAAGAAATAGATGCTTTGAATTCTGTTTTCACTCTTAAAAACAGGAATGATTTTTAAATCAAACCCTGGAAGGGAGGACTTTCTGTCCATAAGACCATAAGAACGACCATACTGGGTCAGCACAAAGGTCCATCTAGCCCAGTATCCTGTCTTCTGAAAGTGGCCAATGCAAGGTGCCCCAGAGGGAATGAACAGAACAGGTAATCAAGTGATCCATCCCCTGTCACCCATTCCCAGCTTCCGGCAAACAGAGGCTAGGGACACCATCCCTTCCCGTTCTGGCAAATAGCCATTGATGGACCTATCCTCCATGTATTTATCTAGTTCTTTTTTGAACCCTGTTATAGTCTTGGCTTTCACAACATCCCCTGGCAAGGAGTTCCACAGATTGACTGTGTGTTGTATGAAGAAGTACTTCCTTTTGTTTGTTTTAAATCTGTTGCCTATTAATTTCATTTGGTGACCCCTAGTTCTTGTGTTATGAGAAGGAGTAAATAATACTTCCTTATTTACTTTCTCCACACCAGTCATGATTTTATAGCCTCTATCATATCCCTCCTTAGTCACCTCTCTTCCAAAATGAAAAGTCCCAGTCTTATTATTCTCTCCTCATATGGAAGCCATTCCATACCCCTAATTACTTTTCTTGCCCTTCTCTGAACCTTTTCCAATTCCAATATATCTTATTTGAGCTGGGGCAACCACATCTGCACACGGTATTCAAGATGTGGGTGTACCATGGATTTATATAGAGGCAATATGCTATTTTCTGTCTTATCATCTATCCCTTTCTTAATGATTGACTGCTGCTGCACATTGAGTGGATGTTTTCAGAGAACTATCCACAGTGACTCCAAGATCTCTTCCTTGAGTGTTAACAGCTAATTTAGACCCCATCATTTTAGATGTGTAGCTGGGATTAGGTTTTCCAATGTGCATTACTTTGCATTTATCAACACTGAATTCCATCTGCCATTTGGTTGCCCAGTCACCCAGTTTTTAGAGATCCTTTTGTAGCTCTTTGCAGTCTGCCTGGGACTTAACAATCTTGAGTAGTTTTGTATCATCTGCAAATTTTTCCCCCTCACTGTTTACCCCTTTTTCAAGATCATTTATGAATATGTTGAATAGGACTGGTCCTGGTAGAGACCTTGGGCAACACCACTATTTAACTCTCACCATTCTGAAAACTGACCATTTATACCTACCCTTTGTTTCCTATCTTTTAACCAGTTACCAGTCCATGAGAGGACCTTCCCTTTTATCCCATGACAGTCTACCACAGACTATGAGGCATGCACCCATACGAAATATGTGCTATGATATCTACCAGAGACACATGCAGGGAATGTCTGGCTTCCTTGCAGCCACATATGGACCACTTAGTAAAATGTGCTAGAATCAAAAACCCTTCTCTAAGGGAGATTTATAGATGTATGAATTCACTGCATATGACAGCATGTCAGGAAAAAGATGCACCTGTCTACCAATCAAGGGATTCATAGGGGGTGGGCGGAAGGAAATCCCAGACTTTTCACCTCTATACAAAAGATCCCAAACTCAGAGGGAGGCAGGCTCAGAGCACTGCCTAGATTCTAATCTCAGACACCTGGTTAATGCTAAACATGTGCTCAGAGATTGTGACCCACAGGACTCTTTCAGTCAACGAGGGAGAATCAAATTCCTGACCTGGAATACCATCTAGGAAAGCAAATAAATAATACCTTAAGCATCTCTCCTTTTGTGCCTTGAAAAAAGCTTAGATTTCTTAAGTTTCCTCTCTTTAGTTGCATTAAGTTTCCACTTTTCTATCCATCGGAGAGATCACCTTAATCAAGGCACTATTTACTTCAATGGTATTTGCCCTCTTGCCGGCCATTGTCTGAGGCAGACTTGTTCACCCATTTCACGTCATATCTTGCCATCTACTTTTTAGCCTAGCAATTCCCGAAGCAATGGAATCAATTTGACCTTTTCAGCGTTTTAATAGCAGCGAGCACAAAAGTTACAGTACAGGATATACTTGAGTTGAAATTTTCCTTCTTTTGCTGCAACACTAACCTTAGAGGCTGAAAAAGCAAACATTGTTTAGGCCCATCTGATCTGTCTCCTGCAAAAAGTCTCCTCAGAAAAATTTCATTCATAGTTTTCCTTAGTTGGCAGCATTTCCCCTGCCCAGAATTACCCCAGCATTTCAAAATGTCTATGGAAAGAATACAGTTAGGAAGGGGGTTGCAATAAGGCAAACATAAAATATGGTTTGAAGCAAAATTGCAGAGACAACATAAGCTTCTCAAAATCGTCTTTCTGCCTGTTAGAAGATTGTTTAAAAATGTCCGTTTGGTGAGCATGTTTGACCAGCATACATTGCACTGGTAAAATATGGGGGTTTGAATAGGAATGGATAGCCTTGCACTTAAGGAAGTGGGCTGGGACTTAGAAGACGTGTGTTCAAAGGTCCTAGCTCTGCCACAGCTTCCCTGAGTGACCTTGGGTAAGTCACTTCATCTCTCTATGCCTCTGATCCTTAGCTGTAAAATGAGCCGAATAATCCGTGTCTATTTAGATTGCATGCACCCTGGGGCAGATCTGCCTCTTACTATGTGGATGTACAGCCTAATGCGGCCCTGATCTAGGTTTGAACCTCTAGGCGTGATGTCACTGCATTCAGTTTAGCATTTTGCAGTCTCTCCTGGATTGTATATGTTATAAGGGACTGCATTTGAAAACACAGCCAAATGCTGGCTAATCCAAGGCATGTTGCTTGTACCCCATCATCTGCCATGCTCCCGTTCCTAATACAGCCATTTCGAAAGAGGCTATTTGACTGCCCTCTGCCACCTACCTGAGACCAGCCCTATACATCCCTCAGTCCTTCTATTCCAGCTAATTTGCACGGAGAGGATCTTAGTCAGGGCCATTCCTTGGCCCAAGCAGCGACTTACACATGTGCAGTAGCAGTGATATATGCTGATGTCCCTGTGGTCATGCCCCTTTCCACCACGGTGTCCATCTCAGAGAACCCGTTGAGCTTTCTTGCTGCAACTTTGTGGAAGAGGCAGACGCCAATGGCGGCCATGCACACCCGCGTTTTCTGCGGTCCAGGTAAGAGTGTCGCCAGCCAGAAATTGCTCCGAAATTAACTTTTTAAAAATTTATTTTTGTGAATTAACAAAACATTCAACCCAGTGACTATAACTGGGGCCTGATCCCACTCCCATTGAAACCAGTAAGATCTTTGGCCATTCATTTCAGTAGAAACAAGACTAGGCCCTGTGCTTTATGAATTAAATTTGACTGAATCTTTGCACTGAAATAAATAAAACCAGCAGCTCCTGCTCCCTGTACTCAGGTGAGTGGTCCCATTGAAGAAAAGTATTCAAAACACGAAAGGAAGATGAAATGGGGGTTGGGGGCAGGCAAATATGATCATCTGGATTTGCCATTCGAAAACCACGTTTTATTCTACTGATCTGAATGGATACAACAATCTGGTGGTCGGTATCTCCTGAAATGGTAGAGGTGAGCAATTTAATGTGTTGGTTCTGAGTGTATTCAGTATGCAGGTCTGGAGAGACTTGACGCCTCTTGTTTAAATGAGACATTTCTGAGGCATTTGTTAATGCAGCCATCTTATGGGGGAAGGGGAGAAAGGCCATCCTCAAAACCAGGGAAAGCACAGTAAACGACTAGCATTGTTTTTAAGCCCCCCACATGTGACTTTTTTGGTTGAAATTTTGAACCCTGTTGAAATCGTTGAGCAATTTTATCAGAATACTGAGGCACGTAATTTGCATGTTTGCACCTGGCAGTTGTTTTTTTTTTTTTCCTGATGATTAAACAATCATTGAAACAGGAGAGGGACTAGTTCTGGGTCACCTTCTACAGGGTCTAACTTCGCATGTGTTATTGAGGGCTGGACGCATCCATCACAAGCTAACATCTTTTAAACCTTACTTCCTGAAGACTTCTTTCCGTCAATTTCCTAAGGCTCATTGAGGACATTAGGTGATACCATCAACCAACAGCTTTCCACTTTTTGGGAGGGCCCAGCGAATGCTCCTTAAATCTAGTTAGCCTGCCCACCTCAGGGTTTAATCATCCCTGGGAAGATACTAGGTCACAATCACTACCAGCTCATCCATATGTTGAAATTAAAATGAAATGAGGAAGAGAGGTGAAATAAACAGCATCATGGCCCCAAATGTGCCGTGCAGGCATGTAGCTCTGAGACAACAATAAAACCACTGTTTATACCTTCAGCTACTGATGCTAGCAGGGAGGATCCTCCTTTGTGACAGTCCTGCAGATTTGGGAGTTGTGTGGTTTTTCAGGAAAATTAGTAAAAAGCAAAGGATTTGAGAAAGGAGTTAAACTGTACATGCTCCACCATAATACCTTTGCCTGTTCCCTGAGCAAAAGGAGAGGTTAATCCCCCCTAATGAATACAGAGTCCTTGTAAATGAAAACAAGCATGTGGTTGGGGAGGGAAAGGTTCTTATAAACAAATCTGGATGTTCCTAGTAGCTGGGCTATGATCTGATACAATGAGCATTGTAAGATATTTTTCCATGTGTTTTTATCCTTTTCTTTTGCGACTAATTTCATGCATCAGAGGTCAAAAGACAAAAGGCTAGGTCTGGTTTAAGACCTATCTAACTGCATCCCTAGTAGTAAGGCCACAGAAAGTGTCCTTTAGATAGTCTGGAAAAGGGATCAGGTTCCTGAAACAGAACAATTTTCTTCTTAATTCCTTTTTATTATCATTATTCCCCGGCACCATGCTATTTACAGAAAACAAAACAGTGTGTGAAATGATACACATGATGGAGTTTATAAAACCAAGACAGTGCCAGCTAAGAATGCTTTCTCTCCTTATTCCTCAAGTTTGAAAAATATGGTTTGAGCCCTGAGTGGGTTTTATTGTATAAGGGATTGGGAAACCTGCATATGGATGAGACCTTTAGGCATCTATATTTGGATTTTCTTTTCTGTATTTTACAAAGGACTAAACAATCCATGTGTCTGTTTGGTTTAGGTTTGTACTTTGCTGTTAAGGTCTCATTCTTTGTTTTGGAAAGAATTAATGTCTTTAAAATTAAGGTCTGGCTTAGGAAAAAATTCAGGAATAAAAATTGAAATAGCTGCCTCACATTTCAGAATTCAACTCAGTCAGTAAAATACTTGATTCATTTCTTTAATAATTTTCTTTTTGGATCCAATGCCTCTGGTGCTTAGAGGAAATAAAGGACTATACATGTTGATTAGGAGATTTTTTGGGGGAAGGGGAATATAATTTTCTTTTTAAAACCTGCTTTAATCTGTCCCCTTTTTTTCTATGCAGAGATTTGGGCAAAGAAACTTGCAAACACCCAGTCCTAAAAGCACCCTCTGGAGCGGTTGCGGGACCCGATCCTGCTCTCTCCGACTGTTGCTATTCACTTCAGTGGGAGGAGGCTGGGGGCTGGGGGCTGTCACCGTTTGCATGACGAGCTCCAGACTGTAGGAATGACTGGAGATTGCGCCTGGAGCAAAACAGAAACCTGGGGCAGTGCGGGGTGGGAGCAGGACCCCTGTGCTTGCCCATGTTTCGGTCAGGGTTTTGGACCCGGCTCGCAAACTACCATAATTACAGCTGGGCTTTAAATACTGCGCACCGAGCTCCCGCCGCTCAATCAATCCCGGTTTGTTTTAGGCAGGGGATTAAGATGTTCAAACCCCTGGTTCGGTTTGATTTGATTTTTCTCCGTAGCGAGCTGAAAAATCCCCTGCACAATGAACAGGAAACAAATCTTGAATGGCCGGGGCGAAAAGAACTGCTTCAGGTCAGGGGCTCTGGCAAAGCTGGTGTCTCTCCTGGGTTCAGACGTCTATGGGGCACGCCAGGGCTCCTGGAGCCAGCCCCAGCCCCGCTGGGAAAGCAGGCTCCAGCCCAGGGCATCCCAGAAAAACAGCCCAGGGCAAGCAGGCTCCCAGGAAAGAACCTAGCACGTGAAATGGCCCCTTCCCTGCCCCGCCGCTGGCTTGTTTTGTTTTGCTCAGGACCATAAGGTTTCTCCTAATGATTAGTTTTAAAAAGTTCTAATTCCTCCACTTAAACCGTTGTAAAATTCAGGACCTGATCCTGACCCCCACGGGAGTTTTACCCTCGATTTCATGCGAGCAGGATCGGGACCTTACCTCCACTTTGCACCCCTTGCGGGAAATCGCCACTGGGAGCTCGGGCATCGATTGCAAAGGGATCGATAGTTCATCCCCGGAGTCTCCTCTACCATCGGCGTCTAAAATCCCCGTTGTGCTGGGAAACATCTGCATCAAGCCCCGTTTGCTGCTGTTAACACGAGCATGAATGAGGGGCCCTGGCGATAGAAAGACAGTGTGTGACCAATAGAAGGGTGTCTAGTGATTTCCAAAGGAAGCCCTCAAAGTACATTTATTTTCAAGCTTAATTTAAAAAAAAACAACCCAAATCTGTGGCCATCAGCATATTTCAGAAACTCCGCTCTCTGGTGAGCAAACAGGCAGGGAGTCGTGGGGAAAGGGGTGAAAGAAAGGGACAAACACTGACTGGAGAGGGTGATATTTTTACACGTGCCAGGCTCAGGCCATTGTGTGGAAATTGTCAAGAACTCATCCAGGACAGACCGACCTGAATTGGGCTCCAATGGAATCGCTTAATGCTCTCTGGTGGATCTGCACCGAGCAGGGCTTTCTCAAAAGAATTCAAGTTGACGTTCATGGGAATAACATTTTCTTGGTGTGTCTTTCAGGGACGAGGAATAGTTAATTCGCGAACAGAAGGTTTGCGAATGGTAACAGGTTCTTGGCAGCCCCAGCCTGTCTCATAAAAAAACCCAAACTTGCCTGCATTTCTCTGCCCCATGTTTCAACGCCTTAAGAATGTATGAAATGCTGGAAGCGCTGGGAGATGGGCGGTGTTACCACCCCACTCGCAAGGTGCCAGTGTTTCCCCGTTTAAATCCCAGGCCGGACGTGGCTTTGAAAAAGTTTCAGGGTCACACTCCCGTGCGCCCGCGACGGTAGAATTGTTTTCCCGGCGGAGCCGGGGGGCTGCAGCTGGGTGCTACCGGTTGGCTGGGGGGTACGAGGGGGGTTACTGTTTTGTCCCCTTGCTGTGTATTTGGTATTAAACTCTGCCGCAGCCTGGTTGGGATTCGGAACCAGTGGGATCCGCTGTCATTATTGTGAGTTACTGGAGTCCGGTCTCTGCCTTGGAAGCATAGGGGAGGGGGAGAAAGTGACCATGACCTTGGGGAAGGCAGCCAGGCTTCCCTTCCTTGGGTGCAGATGACCTGGTTGGAGGTCTCTGCTCCCGCTCCTCGCAGGCTCTGGGCGGCTTGGGCTGCTTTTATCCCGGGGCACAAGTGGTAAGGGGGCAATGGAGTTCCCTTTTGATCCCCTGGTCCCTAGGCACGACGCCGGGCGGGATAACCAGCGAGCGGCGCTGAAGCCAGCGGCTGGTAGCGGAGTGAAGATTTCTCTGGTCCTGGGGTGCCCTAGCCTGGGGAGGGCGTGACGTGTTTTACCCCTGACTCTCGGGTCCCCACCTGGCCCTGCCCGTGGGGTGTCACTGAGTGCGGCTACCCGGGATGCCGCCAAGCGTCCCAGTGCCCTGGCTTCGCTGTAATCCCGGTGTGCGCGGGGTGTTTCCTCACCTCCCCGTAAGGCGTGGGGCTGATGGCGTTAGCCGGGGCTAGTACCCGCAGGGCAGTGACAGCACCGGTCACTGACCCTCCCGAGTGTCACACGCAAGCCCAATTCCGCGCCGCGTCGTTTGAATCACAGTCCCCGAGACTCTGGTCTCCGGCTCACTGCCCCTGGTGTCACGCCGGTGACTTACAGCGGGGACCCGCTTTGCCCAGGCGTGGCCAGGTGCTTTCTCTCCCTGGGGCGGGCTGGACAGATGTGTCCATCGCCTCGTGAATAACCCATGTCCTGAGCCTGCGGGGACGGGTGTTTATTGGTTTCACTCGGCCCCTGGAAAGCCTTTAACCTGGACCCAGATCTGCTCTGATGCCCGCGGGCTGGGAAAGGTGGGCAGCGGAGGAGGAGCTGCGGGAATTGGGCGCAAGGGCAGGACACAGGCTGGTCCCCAGCCCAGGGCCAGGTCTGTGCTGCGAGCAAAGTGAGGCCACCTCTGTGCTCGGGGCGAGGCAGCGCTGAGGCTCTGTCTGCGTTTCTCCTTTTCTTCTCGTGGCGGGGCCCGGAGGGTTTTGCTCTTCGTTTGCAGGGGTGGCATCAGCAGATCATCTCTCTCCACCTGCTGGGCTGCAGACTCAGCGTGTCTGTGTGTGTGTGTGTGTGAGAGAGAGAGAGAGAGAGAGAGAGAGGCCAGAGGCAATGGGGATGTGTGCGCTTCGAGCTCTCTCTCTCTCAGCCTCCTGCCCCATAAGGTTTGGGAGAAGCCAGAATTTGTGCACATCCAGCCGTAGGAGCTGGTTTTGCTGCACCCCGCCTGCGATGTTATGGGGATTTCCTGGGTCTTCATGTGAGAGCCACTAACTTCAGTCACTCGGTGCATGAAGTGGAGAACTTCACCGAGCCTGCGGAGGCAGCGCCAGACAGAGCTTTCCTGCCTGGATTTGTTCTCCTACCGCCCGTTCGTTTCTAAATGTATGGGGCGAAGGCACGTGGCTTCTGTTCCCAAGCGGGGCCCTGGAAGGGCAGGCGGTAGAAACGGGAGGCCCAGGCGCTTCTGGTGTGCGGTGCCCCTTTTCGGGGCGGGGGGCACGGCGTTTGGGAAGTGCCTGCAGCTCCTAGACCGCTCTCCTGGGCCTAGCCCCGAGCCAGCCCATCTCTGCTGGGGCCTCTCGGGTGTCAGGGGTCAGCAAAGGCGGGGTGCGGGGCCGAATGGCTCCAGCCCCCCGAGCTGTGTCCGGAGGGCAGGGTCGGATTGGCCTTGCCGCCCGGGGAAAGCAGGGCAGGAGCCGGCCCCAACCCCCCAGCCCTGGGCAAGCGCTGGCCCGGCCCCGCCGTCTGAATGGGGCTGAGCTCCGGGGCCATTCCCTCGCTCAGGGGAGCCGCCAGCCCGCTCCAAAGGCATGCGAGGCCCGCGGGCTCCCGGGCTTGCAGGGCTCTGCTCCTGGGCAGGGCGCTAATGGCTAGGCGCGGCCCAGCGCTGGGGAAATCCACGCCCACACCCCCAGGAAACCTGGGAAAGGGCATGCACCCTCGGACAGGCGTTCATCCCCAGGCACGGGTCTGCCTCCCGAGAGAGACACGTGTGTGTGTGTCCATATACACCGAGAGAGAAAATTCTCCCATGTGCACACGTTCTGGTGTCTACAGAGAGACAGACACACACGTGTCGGCATATGTGCGAGGAGAGGATAAAATACGATTATTTTCATACATGTGCATCTCTATGGAGACACACACGTGTATATATAAACATTTCTAGCTAGCTGAGAATCCACAAATATACATTGACAGAGATATACACGCAAATATATATATATATATATATATATATATATGCATCTCTGTGGATTAGATATACGCACATATATCCAACTCCATATCCATACACAAACATACATGCACACAGACACACTAGCATATCCACAGACGCGCACGCACACACACACACAGAGTAACACGTCCCTACACACGCCTCTACCCACACGCGCATGTGCGCACCATACGCACCCATCCAACAGGAAATGCACCCGCGCCCAGGTGCTGCGTGGCAGACCCCGGGGCAGCGAGCCCTGCTCTGTGGATGACGGGGGCTGTAAAAGGGATTGTTTCCGCTTTGTTACCGGCGGCGCCCCGCGTCCAAAGCAATTGTTTCTTACTTGATGCTAGTTCACCCCCCTCTGCTACGCTTCCGGGCTGGGGAGCAAAGACCCTTCCACCTGTTTGGAATATCGACCTAAAGTTATCCGCCCCCTCCCCACCCAACCCTTCCCCAGGGGTCCCGCACAGAAAGCCACGCGATCCTTCCCATCTGGGTGGGTCTGGCGGGGCTGGATTTGCTGAAGGCTCAGGCAAGTGGATTCTCATCCACTTCCCACCACAGAAAAGCGAGAGCCCAAACTCGCCAAGCCGAGCTCTCGGCTTTCGGCTCGGGGTCAGCGGGCGGCTAGGAAATGTTTATTTGAGCGGGTTTATTTTTATATAAACAAATGAGAGCGAAGGACGTTAGGAAAAAGGGAAGTAACCGAGCTGATGGCAAAACAAAATTTGCGCCAGGCAGCTCGGGCCCCTTTATTTCAACGGCGCGTTCGGTCGTGTTTGTGTTATTTCCTGGCCACGGAACAGGGTGTCTACAACTGGGTGTGCAGGCAGCCCGCTTCGATTCAAATATTAGCCGAAAAAGACAAAGCTATCCACTGTGATGGCTTGTTGTTTCGTTGGCCATGGGAGGATTTTAAAAATCTGGTCTACAGACTACATGTAGATTTCGAACGTCTTTGATTTGAAATGAAGTTACAACAATATGCCCCGGGTTCCTTGCGGGGAGGACAAAATATGTGTTGAGATTTTTAAACAACGCACCTGTGAATTGATTCCCATCTTCGCAGGCATTTTTTTCCCCTCAAGCCCCTTTTTGTATTTTTCACTCCCCGTTCACATAGCAGTTACACGCCCATCCAAAACACCAATATCGTTTGATAAAGAAGGTAAACCCGTTCTTTGGCATCTGCATATTTCTATAACTATTAATACTTATGTAACGTATTAAATTAATATGCCTCAAATAAGATGCATATTCTTTATTTTCCTTTCTTTGCAAAATTGGTCCGGATAGAAGCTATCCCTTGGTGAGGTAAATTCGATTCCAAAAGGTGATTTCTATCCAGAGCACAGCTCCCACTGAGCCAAGGAGGAGAGGAGATATTAAATGCATTTTCATCCGGTGGAAATAATAATAGCAATAATAGCGATCATTGATAAATTAACGAGGCGGTGAGAATTGAGGAATCGCAGGATTTTGGAAGGAGAAACATTCGCAGCCCTTTTCATTGTACATGGCTGCTGTAGGATTTTTACCTTCGCTTGAAGCGAGGTTGGAGTATGTGGGTGCTAATTTTAGGCAAAGCTGGAGTTGAAAGATTCCCTTTCTGCCCTTTTAATTGTAATCGAGACAGGTAGAAGTTTAGCCCACTAGAAAAATGCCTTTACCACCCTCGGTACGGGAAAGAATATTTTGCATAAATGTCTCGTTTGCCATTAAATCGATAGCGGCCCTTCTCACCATATTCCCCCCTTTCCACTCACTAAATATGCTAGAGAGGGGCTTTCGCTTTTCTAAAACTGTATCCACTGAAGCATATTCTGCACTCAGGGAGAAAAAAATAAGGTGTCTAGAAACTATTTTAATACCAAGTTCAGCTGTAATGGCAGATAGCGAAGTGTGGGTGGCTTAGCTGTCTCGTGGAACAAGTAGATTTTCGACAGGCATGAATATTTCCAAATTAATCAGATTTACTACAACAGCGAAGGAGATTAAAGTGCAAAAGCTTTTCTTTGAAATAATTTTGAGCCCGATATTTAATTTGCGGTTAAAAATGAACAGCATCCCGTCTGGAGCACAATTTTAAGGCCTATGTTTGTGTGTGTGTGTGTGTGTACACTCACAGAGTATATAGGCAGAAAAACACGAGACACATATTGTGAAAATAAAAATACACCGAAAAATCTGTATTTCCACCGAAGACTTGGTCCTGCGTAAAATTACAAAATTTGAAATACCTCCTGTGTTAGAATTTTTAAAAAAATGAAAATAAGAAACGTTTCCCTTAATGACTTACTTAAAAACCCCAAAACAAAGTAAATGGCTGCACGAAATCTTTTCACCTTTTTATTTTTTTCCCTGAGGCCTGTGGGACGTCATTTTATTGTTATGACTGGTCCTTTGATATAATTTCGGAGGGCACCGTGTAATTAAATAGTCCCTCTCGAAAAGTCTAGCCTCGGCTCCTCTTTAAAAAACAATCAAAGATGAGATGATTGTTTAAGGTGCTCATTCTAGTTCATGATCATCTGGGCTCTTTTTGGAGTGTGGTGCCTTTCTAAGCAAGAAGCTGATATTAGGACAAAAGGATCTTTCAAAAGGGACTAGTTTTGGTCTGATTATCCACGCAGATATAGTTAAGCAAAGACAAGTTCCATTCCCTTTAAAGCGAGTATTCGATCAAATATTGCAAGCAACAGAAATATAATATTTAATAATTAGGTTTCAGAGGAAAAATGATTTCCCGGTGTGTCCCCATCAGCCTTTAATGTTGGTTGCCCATTTAACGCTATGAAAGTGGCTTTTGATGAAAAGTTGATCAGTCACTTTAATTTTTCCAGCTATACATTAAAACCCTTGACTGTTTTTGTTTCAGTAAAGTCACAGGCGTCTCTGCCTTCGCCTTTCGCACGCTGCTCTGTAAACAGCTAAAGTCACACTTTAAGGCAGTTGGTTGCAAACAAACTTTGATTCCTGCTACAACAGATGTCAGAGTTTCTTGGTTTTTGGCTGCGTCTGGGGACATCTTGTGATGTTTTAAGAGAACAGGACATGATCTCACATGGCGAGAAGCTCTTTAGTTCCTTAATCATTTCACGGTTCCTTCGGAGGCTTTTTTTCCACCTAAAACGTTTAGTTTCAGCTCAGTGATCAGCTGCAAAGGCTCGACGGGGAGCGGAAGAGTTGAATTATTCCAACCTGCAAGCAGACCCTCAAAAAAAAAAAAAAAAAAAAAAAAAAAGTGGAAACTTTTTTTCTCTGTCCATTTCACCAAGTCCTGAAAAATCAGAATGGAATTAGAGAAAAACTACATGACTTCCAGGACGGGCCGAACAGGTAGGACTGTGCTCCTGGTTTTTAAAGTAGTTGTAAATAAATATGATATTTCACTCTCTGGATAGTGTCAGCATAAGTAGTTTTCATATACGGTGTGTGTCTATCTGAATCTATAGGTGGGTGTCCATATATTTGTCTACGTGCACACATACAATATGATATTGATATGTACACCCAGCATGGATATATATGCAATGTGTTATATAGCTCTGTGTTTATGGGCACTGTATTATGTTTGGTTGTACTAGCAGGGGCTTAAGTGGGTTACAAGCCCAGAGACGTGCTGCTTAGAAAAGAGGGTAACAAATGTTTAACCAGCACAGGGGCTGCCCTTTCCCGCACTAAGGTATAGAGCTGCTGGTGGAGCGAAGTGACGGCATTGTGTTTGCCTGGTGATGTAGCTTTTGGATCTCCAAAGGGATTATCTCTAGATCAACTATTTTCAAAGCAAAAGTCAACACTTGTGCTAGGGATGATGGAGTTCGGGGGCGCTAGGTGTGGGGAACGAGGCTGGCAGACCAGCGACAACCATTTGCGTTTCGTGCAGGGTTTCAGCCACCCAGCCAGACGCTGCTTTTGGGGGGGGGGGGGCATCGGCAATCGGCCAGAGCTTTGGAGGGGAGGCTCCGTGGACAGCCACAAACACGATAAGGAGCATGGCTTGGGTCCCACCGCTCCCTTCCTGGCTGGATGCGTAGGGCCGTTTGGGACGGTCCCGGGGATGGGGCATGGATGTGACTTGAACGGAAGGCTAGACAGAGCGCGGACCCCGGGACTCCCTGACCCAGGAGGGGAAATCCTCCAGCCCCCCTGTGCATCGCCCCCACGAGCAGCCGAGCGAGCTCTGCTTCCCCAGTCCTCGGCTTCCTTTGCGGGCAGCCCGGGGCAGGCTGCGCCGCGCTGCGCCTGACACTCCCGGGCTGCACCAGGGGCTGTCACACTCCGCAAAGGGGCTAGAGATCGGGGCGTCGGGGAGGGAGGCCGAGCCGGCGCTGGGAATGGCCGGGGGGACGCAGGGCGCTGTCATGCAGTGGGGAGCTCCGGATGTTCCCAGGTCCCTCCAAGCTCGCTATAAATAATGCAAGTTTGCAGCGATCGATGGGGCCTTTTATTAGTTAAATCGCCTGAATCATCGGTTAATCGATAAAGCGTTTCATTGCTCTTAGCTGCGGGCCCTGGTAGGGGCTGGGGAAGGCCCCGGTGGAGGGAGGTCCTAAGCCGCGCGGAGAAGCTGCCCCTGGTCCCCAGCTTTGGCTGCTCCCGCCAAAGCTTTGCCCTTGCCCCTGGTCCGGGCTGGGCCTTGCTCCTCCGGGGCCTGCCAGCCCGGCCCTGCAGTGGCGGCTCTCCCAACCAGGGCAGGGGCCGGAACCGGCACGATCCGAACTGAGCGTTGCCTGTTTGTGTCCCAGTCCATCGCTCCATCTTTGTATTCGACTGGCTGGGGGCGGTGGGCCAGGCCTGTATCCAGGGCAAACCGGCTAGTAGCCACGCCACAGGCAGGTGGGGAGAGCCCAGACCCCCCCCCCAGGGAGATCAGGGGAAGGAGACAAGGAACCCCAGAATCCTCTGGACACATAGCTTTAAAAAGTGTCTATGAACTGTCCTCTCCCCGCTCCACTATGCCACCCGTCCCCCCGGCTTCTCCTGGCACGCTTTGCTTTGCTGGACTGGGGGGGGGGGGGGTTTCTCTAGGCCCGGTCTGTAGTTATCGTCCTAAACTTTGTGCCCCGTGTTCACTCTGGACGGAAATCGGCGCTGTGCGCTCTGTGCTTGCTCTTGTGTCCCGCTCCGATGATACCTCCCTCCAAATCGCTGTCTTGTCTCCCCTGGCTTGGAAAGAAAACACAATCTGTGTCTGCTGTGTAATGGCAGACATCACACCCGGCGCTGGCCGGCGGACTGGTGCAAAGATTGGGAGTGGGGGCATGATGGTTGGAGCAAGGTGACTAGACCTCCGGGTCGTTTCTCGCCCCTGGTTTTACTCCAGTCTGTACACACACTACAGCAGGAAACTCGAAACAGAAAGGGTAAATGGAGCAGCGGAAGTAATTTTCAGCTTCATTTTG
Organism: Trachemys scripta elegans; assembly: GCF_013100865.1. Lineage (NCBI taxonomy): Eukaryota > Metazoa > Chordata > Testudines > Emydidae > Trachemys > Trachemys scripta. The sequence goes on from NC_048303.1 coordinate 119,813,835, forward strand.
TATGGCCTATTGCTCCCAGTCTCACTCAACTGGCTTTCCTTAAACCGATTTCTGTCATTTGCGATCTGGTCTTCCTCCTTTAAGAGCTGGTGCCTTCGTGTGCCCCAGAATGCCTTCTTCTGCCTCAGAGAGCAAGTGTTTCTAAACACGAGAGGCCGAGCCCAGCAGCTGTGCATCTCACACACCCCCCTCCACTCCACTCCCCCAGAAATCGGTACCTTCATTAGGTGATTACTTTATTTTGGAGGCTTTGGGGGGAGATTCTGGCCCCCAATTTAGTGTGAAACAAAATGCCTTCGTCCTCAGAGCTTTCAAACGAGGACGACACCTCTGCTCTGGAAATGGAGCGGATCTAAAATGACTGTCTGTAAATTCCACCTGCCACCCTGCCTAGCAGTGTCCATTTCCCCAACCTAGAGTTGGAAAAGGGAGCCTGCCTTGCAGACATCCAATCACAGCTGCATCCTCTCCCGAAAAAAAAAAAAAAAGGTATTCACGTGGCTAGTGACAGGGAAGATCCCCAAATCCTCTGGTGTGCTCTGCCATTCTCTGTCTCTAGGTGGGGGTTGGGGAGGTACCTAGCGCATAGTAACACAGATCAACTCAAATCTTCTCGCCTCAAGCGGTCAAGGGATACCTGCAGCTGTCGGGCTGCAGGCTTTGCACAGGCTGGAGGGGGGAGAATCTTACCCCCCTGGTTTTTCGTGCTTGGGGTTAAACGAGGGTTGATGGACAATCTAGTCTCCCGGTGCTTCTCATGCCACTGAATCTAGTGAGTCTGTTAAGGGAGGCGCTTTCCCCCTCTGTGACCCGTGAAATAATCTATAGACTTGTTTACTTTCAACTCTGATCTCACTGTCAAACACTCCCCGGTGCAACACACGTGGGACCCACGCTTCCACTCCCGGCTTTTGCCGTCCTGGGTGGGTTTACATCATCCCCCATCACTACTTTATTTGAGATGGTTTCTAGCTCTTAAAAAGAAGGGGGTGGGAGCTGGGTGACCTCGAGGTCCGCCACGAGAATGGCAACTGCATTATTTATCTTACACGGGTTTAAAGGGGAGAGGGGGATCAGGAAAGGGGAGGTTTTGGTCTGCAATAAACCCTCTGCCTCACCAGGGCACATCACGGGAGTGGGAGATTGAAATAAGAACTAACAAGGCGGATCTAATGGTAAATGCCTTGCTCCAGGCAAACCTCTAAAATAGATAGTTAATGACCATCAACATTCCTGGTGCAATGATGTGCTGAGAACTTCGTGTGGCTGGTGACCACAGCTTAGCACGTGATGTCGGAAATCACTCTACACCAGATTTGATAGTTGGGTAAACAGATATATATTTCCCAGTTCAGAGCCAGTCCCACGGAATGGGCATGTTAGCATCGTTTGGTCGGGATGCAAGAAACTCAGATGGGCTAGTCAGAAATAAGACGCCTGATTATTTTTATTTTATTATTTATTTGCTCACAAAAAGCTGACGGTGCAATACGGGAAGCCTGCTAGGACTCTCCCCAGACGGTGTCTCTAGAAGTTGGGGGGAAGGGACCAGGGTGGTGATGGAAAGTTAAAGGGGGAAATCCTCTTCCAATGTATTTGTCCTTCCCAAAAGTCGCCTTTGATGCCCGCTTTGTGCCAGTTTTAAAGTAAACTCCTGCCAGCTCCAGCGACGTGGGCTGGATGCAGGCTAATTTATCATGTTTTGATACAAGTTTCACCCGCCTCCTGTGTCCTTTTGAGGCTCTCTCTAAACCCTTCAAAGTATTGGTGCTTGGCACACGCTGGCTACAGCTCATTAAACCCGAGCGCCCCAGGGCAGGCTGCTCGCCCTTAGCCAAAGAGATCTTGCAACAGTTCGGGACTTCTAAGGGATCCCGCGTGGTCCAAATTGGTGTTACCAATAAGATTTTTTTTTCCCAGCGAAAACTCTCGGAAGGTGTAATTTCCCTTCTCGATTGAAACCGACCGCGAAAGGCTTTTGCGGAGATTTTTGCATGTTGTTAGGGCGGTGTGATTTTTCAAGCGCTCTCCGGGCGCAAAGTGGAAATGATCAGGTCAGAATTTGAACCCCCCCAACCCTGTTCTGACCCCCACCCTCCCTTCTCTAGCCCTCGAAAAAAACACCGACCCGTCCGAGTCTGGCGCCTGGTGTGCAGAATTAAACCGCAACCCCTGGGCAGAGCGGGAAAGACGCGGCACAAACCTGACCTTCACTCAATCTAAGTTGTAAGGTCAGGACTGCTTTCCTCTGTCTGTGGCTAGACGCAAGTGGGACAAGCTCCGAGTTTGGCAGTTTCGGGAGCTGGAGATTTGCACACACAGGAAGGTGTTTGCCAGCTGCGGGAGAGGTTCCCGGGTTGTTTTGATTAGACAAGGGACACCAAAAGCAGTGACAGACACTCCGCTGTAATCAGCGCGTTAGGGATACAGTGGATAAGGTAGCGCATGGACTCTGTGCCTTGTCGATTAGCACTTCTGGAAAGAAGCTGAGAGAATACACTTAATGCCTGCTGAGGATGTTCAGTGCAGTGTATCGCGGGACTCCTTTCCCTTTAAGCGTGTAAACGCCCCGCCGCCAGTTTTCCTCCCCAAACTTCACCGACCCCTGTTTGGCACAGCGCAGTCTAGACTCCGGGCGGGCGCGTACGAGACAGATTCACCGCAGCGCATTTGGCGGCCGAAGCCCGGGGAAAGGTTGTGTGCCCGGTTGTATTTTACACGTGGGTTCCGAACAGCCTGGGAGCTGCACCCCGCGGGGCAACACCCGGCGCCCAAAGAAGACCCAAGCGTGGCTGCGTGTGAGGTCCCAGGTACAAGCACACATCAGGCGCGCAGGAGGAGAGGAGGCTGGTTTTTGGAGAAGACACTTGTGCTCCCGATGTAGAGGGTCAGAGTTTGCCAGGCAGGAACTCCCCCTACTGTTAATTTCATAAGGCTGCAGCAGCGCGTGGGGAGAGCTCCTGGATACAAGCAGGGAGGAACCCAGCGAGAGAAGAGGGCTGTTTGGAAAGGGCCGGCAAATCCGAGCGGTGTTAGGCGTTAAACTGTACAGCGCCGAGCCCGCAGCCCCTTGGAAAGACAACGGGGCCGAAGGAAAAAAAAAGGGAGGTGGGTAGAGGGGAGTAGTGGCGAGTCAGGACTAGAAACGAGGCGTTTAGAGCAAATAATAATAATAATAATAAAAACTAGTCATAAATGCCAGCGAGCGTATGGCACCGAATAAAAACAAGTGCTGCCCGTGGCAGTGACTTCTGCTGCAGCTTCCCTTTGGCAAATGGCTCCCACTGCTCTGGCTCAAACTCGTTCGTGCGCTAGGAAGACCAGGCGCCGTGTGGACGCTGTCTGTGTGATCCGGCTCAGCCCAAGTCACTTCAGCAAAGCGTAGATCTGCCCAATAGGGTTTCCCCAAACTGTTCCACGAGTCTCTTGGACAGAGGCGAGCAGCAAGCCGGCCTTTGAACCAGGCTTCCAGGGAACACGTCCGCCCGCATGAGGCGTGTTAGCGCTGGGTGCACAGGGCCCTGGCGTGGGTGCCAGCGATCACACGGGTCTGGAGATCCCCGGGCACACGAGACCAAGGAAGCGCGGCTTCACACCATGAAAACCACGAAGCAGTGCGAGACCTTGGCGGGCAAGGCCTGCCTGGCCTCTCTGTAGTGTCCTGGGGGCACCTCCTCTCACTCTTCAGAAACGCCCCATTTCTCCTTGGTCTCTGCCCGGGGCTAGATTCGCTCCTACCTCCCCCTCTAGGACTAAGCGAACCCCGCCGGCCCGGGCTGGGGCCCGCCCTGCCCTATGGCCCCGGAATGGGCTGCGCTGGGGGGGGGGGGTTAAGGCGCCCCCCCCCCCCCCCCCGGGGCCGGGGGTGAGACTGCACAGGCCTTGCTCCCGGGGAGGCCAAGGGAGGCTCCGGAGAGAAGCGCTTGGCCCTGTTTATGTCTCTTCAGACCTTTCCCCTGGGCAGCACGGGCCTGGGACGTGCTCCGCACTGGCGTCCAGCAGCCCCGTGTCGATGGAGGCGCAAACTCCCAGCTAAATCCCGCCCTGGCTCCGTGCTCCTGAGCGGCCGGGCACTGCCTGCAGCGGGGAAGGCTCGGCCCGGTGCCCAGCAGCGGGGAGAGGTGTCCAGACCCCCGGGCTCAGCGTCCAGACAACAGAGAGCATCGTGCCTTGCAGCTGCCCGGCCAGAAACAGGCCCGAGGTTCCGCTGCAGGGCGAGGGAGGGAGGCCAAGGGCTTGGGCTGGGGGAGGCCGAATAGCGCTGAGGCCAGTAGCCCCTGGGCGTCGGTGGCCGCTCCGCAGAGTGAGCTGAGTCGTCGGCGCGCATCACTTCCCCCAGGGCTCTCAGATCAGCCACCCCCCTCCTAGCACAGCAGGGCGATTCCCCTCTGCCCCCTAACACACACAGCGCGGCCAGGGGTAGGCCAGGGCCTCTCCTCTGCCGGCCAGACCCCGGGACAGAGCCCCCGGGAAATACCCAGGGGCGGGTTCCTGCCACAGCTACACGAGTCAGTGATCCCTTCTTTGGGCCTGGGCCACACTGGTTTAGACAACCTCCCTGCTTCAGTGACGCCCGGTTCCCTGTCAGCTTTAGATCCCTTATTATCAGTGTGGAAAGCAAGCGAACAAAACAGGCTAACCAATCGTCACACCCACAATACACAACTTAGCAGTGCTTTGCTTCAGCTAGTCACTTCAGACAGGGAAAGAATTCTTTCTGCTTCTCTCTCTCTCTGTGAGGTTATTATATGTATCTTCACACACAGAGTGATATATTATATTATATTATATTATATTATATTATATTATATTATATTATATTATATTATATTATATTATATTATATTATATTAATTAGTATAGGAGCATGCATATATATATGTCATATACATGCATATATATATGAGTCCTGTGTATAATTATATATATATAGAGAGAGATAGAGAGTCATTATAATATATACTGTGTATATATATATTCTCCTGTGTATAATTCTATATATATATGCATACTCCTATATAGAGTCATTATTTTATATATTTATATATCATAGAATTACACACACTATATATATATATTCTCCTGAGTGTAATTATATGATACACAGTCATAATTTATAGTATGTTCGATATACAGGTTATATATAATATAAATTACATGTGCTATAAATATGAGTCTATGTGTATCATATAATTATACCCAGAACTATATATGTGTGTGACTGTGTAGATACAGTCCGTATAAATAGATTCACTCTCATATGCACAGCGATATAGGCGGGGTGTATATATGGACACCTATACAATATATTATTGATGATGCACTTGCTGCACAAAGTTATCATAGGAGGAAAGAAATATAACAAAGGGAGGGCACAGATACTTAATTCTGCCAAGCATATGCAACGAGATCCGGTAATAACTATAGATTTCATGAAGGCAGAATAATAACCAGGAGCAAACTAGACGGTATCGAATCTCTTTTGTGAGGTGTGTCATACACCGCGCTCTGAAGCCGGGGAGAGGCGGCGAGCTCCTCAGTATATTTCATGATCATTATCGGGCCGCTCTCATTTCGCGGTTCCCTCTGTAAAAGGGAGCATCCTTTTGTGACTTTGTGAAAGTGCCTTTTTTTAAACAATTGCTATAGTGGGTTTTTTTGGCCGCCCTCTCATTAACTTGGGAGTGAAAATACCGGGGGGGAGGGAGGGGGGGCGAGGGGAAAGAGTTTCACTTTTACTGGAGACGAAAAAGTCGGAGAGGGGAAAAAAAATCCGCCCCCGATCTCAGCTTGGCCTCGGGGCCTGTCCTTGGCTGGGCTGGGGAGCTCGCTAGGGGTCCGTTCGCTGGCAGCTCCTGGCGGGACCGGCTGGCCCGCGCTTTGCGGTGCTTTCCAAGCGGCACAGGGAGGAGCGGGAGTGGCCAGGACAGATCAGGGCGCCCGGCCTTTTGCAGCTGTGGAGCGGGTCGGGGGCCCGATCCTGAGCGGTGTGTCCCCTACTCCCGCTGCGGCCCCAGGCCGCCTCCCCAGCCCCCCCCCGCGCCCCCATCCCCGGGGGTAACGCAGCCTCCCCCCTCCCCCAGCCGGGTGGGCCCCAGGCTGCCCCAGCGCGGGGGAGGGGCGCCCCGGGAGAAGCAGCCCGAGGTGGTGGCTGGCCGGCTCCCCCCCCCATACTCCCCCCGGTTTGTCAATGAACCGGCCCCGCCCCCGCTCTCCGATTGGTCGGGAGCTGGCTAATCGCAGCCGGCCCCGCCCGGCAGCCAATGCGGGGCGGCCGGCAACTTTACTTTTCCGATTGGCCCGCGGGCGGGTGAGTGACGGCCCCCGCCCCCGCCCGCTCCCAGAGGCTGAGCCCCGCGCCGCTGTCCACATGCAGCGGGGTCCTGAAGGCGGCTCCGGCCAGGCGCCTCGCTCCGCCATGGGCGCGCAGTAGCCGCGGGGCAGCCGAGACGGGCAGCGGGATGGGAGCGCAGCGCCGGGCGCCGGAGCCCGCCGGGGCGGAGCGGCGGGCGTGAGGGAGCCGAGCAGCCCGCCCGGCATGGTCGGAGCCCCCGGCCCGGCTCGCCCAGCGCCCTCCAGCTTCCCCGGGGCGGGGAGCCCCCGACAGGTCCGGCCCCGGCACCCAGCTCACCCCGCAGCCCGGTCCGGGATCGCGGGGTCCCGCTCCGCGCCTCTCCAGCCCCTGGATTGCTCCGGACCCGCCTGAGGAGCTGTGCCCGCCCGGGGCTCTGCTGACCTTCTCCATGGCGCCCTGACCCGCTCCGCCGCTGGGAACCCCCCGCCCGCCCCAGCGCCAGCCGGAGACCGGCAGGGACCGGGCGGGACTGGGAACCGGACCGTCCCGAACTCCTCCCCAGGTCCCGTCCCGCCGCCGGGCGGGAGTGACCGGACATTGCCGCGCCGGGAAGGATCTTTGTGTGGGGGTTTGTTGCCGGCGTGGAGCGAGAGGTCTGGGCAGTAAGTCCCCGCAGTTTGGGCTGACGGAGCGGGGCCGAGCGCCGGGGAGTTTATACCTGACCGGGAAGCTGCTGGGGACCGCTCCGATGGAAATACACTGTAAGCACGACCCGTTTGCAGCAATGCATAGTAAGTAGGCGGCTAGTTCCACTTCTCTGACATTTAGCACCGATCCAGCCACCCTGCCTTGTCCGATCACGCAGCGTCCCGAGCGGTTATTAAAGGGGGGTCGGTGTAGCTGCCTCCGGGCACCACTAGCGAGGACCAGCAGCACTTGACCTGCGCTTTGCAGGGAGGATGGAAACGAAAACAACAGCCGCCGCTGGCTCGCTCGTTCCCCCTTGAATTCGCGAGATAAACTTCTGCGGCATTTCTAGAGAATATGTGTCACCTATATCCCTATATACATGCCACTCCGACCAGCCCTTGCTAATCATTGTATTATGAAAGCCAGAGACAGAGTGCACAGAGAGAACCAGAATGCAAATTTCAAACATTGATTTACCTAGATCAGGTACTAAAACCACCGGGTGAGAACGACAGAGAGGATTGCACGTTTTATTTTGTTAGAACTTTGCCATCTCACAGTGAGATTCAAGTGCCAAAAGTGAGCAGTACAATCAAACCCCTTAAATAGTTCCACCAAACAGACCTGTTCTTTTTTGTAAGTCTCCCCCCCTTTTTTTGGATGGCTTCAAAAGTTGAGGTTTTCCTTAGTCGACTTTTACTATTTCTCAATTATTTATGTACAGATAATTTTTAAAGACAAATCTTTACTAGAAAAATAGGGCTTGGAAATATTAGAAACAGCCTCTTTCAGTGTGTATCATTTACTCTCTAGAAGAATGAATTGATGTACAAATATTTCTAAATCAAATCTCTCTCTCTCGCTCTCGTTCTCTCAGAGAAAACATTGTGTTTGAAAGATACAGAAAAGTTTGGTCTGCAGCATTTTCCCCAAATTTAAAATATCGATTTAGCCTAAAAATACCCAGCAGTTATCAATGATAAACTGAGTCTAAAATAATTTTCTTCTAAAAACATAGAATTAATTTTTGCAACATCAAAGTCTAAGTGAGGCAGAGTGGACAACAGAGTCCAAATGTTAGAACTAGCTGTGTAAGTTAGCAGAATGTGTGTAATGTGTTTGCTTGAGGTTTGTTGTGCTTGAGAGGCTGGGAGAAGATTTATCCATTAACACAGTGTTATGTGAAATGACATCTTCTCTCATGGTGAGTTAAACGCTGGATTAGATCTTGAGATTTCAAGGAAATATAAAGTAGAACTAATCACATTTCCCTTATGCACTCCAGCCTTTTAGCCAAGACAGATTTGTTTTCAAAATAAAAGAACGTGATATATAGATAGACATTATCTATCTATCTATCTATCTATCTATCTATCTATCTATCTATCTATCTATCTATCTATCTAATAATAATATAANCTATCTATCTATCTATCTATCTATCTATCTATCTATCTATCTATCTAATAATAATATAAATTTAGAATAGGACACACACTAGATGACTATAGAAGGGCAAACTGTAAACTTACAGGGAAGTGTATAAGATGAACTACAAAGAAAAATGCAACATTTTTTGATTAAAAGAACTAAGGTTATTTTTTAGCTAAATCGAATGAGACATTTAAAACATTTTCAAAATAACCCGCCTTTAAAAAAAGGAAAACGGTAAATGGAAAAATTGATTTTGATTTTTTTTAAATTTACAAATCAAAATATTTTAACTGATGTGCAAATCGAGCTTTTCATTTAGGAGAACGATAGTTTGAAATATGATTAACAGTGAAAAACAAGATTTCTCGTGGAGTTGTCTTGCTGCTAATTTGACGGGCAACCATATGTGGAAAAGCCACTAAGGGACTTAGCTGCTTCCTCCATTAACCTAAATAATGATAAATCAATATATTCTGCAGGAATGTAAGGGGAGAAAAAGAAACGGAGGGGCAAACCCCCAGTTTGATTATGATGCTTTTTGCTATTGTAGTCAATCTGTTTCTGGAGAGATTTAGTGCGACTGACTCCGAAAGAAAGGATTTCTGGCTGAATTTTCAGCTGTTCTGTTGTCACAAATGCTGATTCAGTGGGCGAAGCCAGCTAACGCCAGCCCCATCAGAAATACCCCCAACCTAAAACCGCATTTGGAGCCGAGAGCAGAGAGCGGAATGCCCTAACCAGAGGCATCATTTCCTAAGGAAGTCTAGCAAAGCCGTCACACAGCGGGAGAACAAATGCTGAGCAGAGAGCGGAGTGCTTACGATGCCTGCGGGTTTTTCTGGCCCAGGAATAACAATCCCACATCGTTTCTTCTTTCTCGTTGGAGGGGAAAGCTTGAAACCTACAAGCACTGAGCCCCCGAATCCAGCCTGGATGCAGTGTGTAGTAAGGAAGGACTAAGTGTAGTTGCATTGTGCTATGCTTTTACTACCAGGAAAGTCAGATTTTTACAGGTGGGGACAAACCCAATCGATGTGGTAGCACGCCCCAGTATTTCTACTTGTTTGAGACATGGGAGCATAGGTAAAGCTGTTAATAGGTGGGATCTTAATGGCGTGTTTCTTAGTTTCAATACCTCCCCAAGCAATAGGTTGGCTGGAGCGGGGACTCACCCCGAAAGTCTGGTCGGTGGTTGGGCTGTTCGAGCTGGGGGTGATTCTTCTGCTACTTAACAACAACAATAACCAGCACGCGGTTAAGACCAAGTCCCCCACCTCCATCGCTTTCCATAGCTTGTGAACGACCCCGCCCCTAGCCCCTGGGCATTTCCTCTTTCTAAAAGTTTTGGTCGTTCAACTTTTCCTGCTTTTTGCTCCCCACGGGGGCGAGGGGAAAGGCTGAGATGTGACGCGCTAAGGCGCAGGGCATTTCGGCTACTAACGTTCCCAGTTTGCACGTGGGTTGATGTACCGACTGTAAAGATCTTGGCCAGATCTCACCTGCGCTAAAATGAGCCCCAAACCAAATCCTAATAATCCGACAGCTCCTTCCTTTCCTATTGGACGTTTGTCTTTGAGGGGCAATCTGATCGCTGGGCGAGGAGAGGGAATCTAGCACGCACCTTTCAACTGGGGGAGGAAATAGACCAAATAAGAATGCGCTGAGTCAGCCGCTTCCCCTAGCACTGGGGCAGCCTTTGCAGCTGAAATCCACCCAAGCAGCAATCCGTGCAAATGAGCCAGCCAGGATCCCCTTGCAACTGGACTAGGCTGGAAAAGAAGGGCCCGCCAACTGGACAGTTACGGGATGGACTTTCCAAATAAACGCCGGACACATTGAGAAAGTCAATGAGAATTCCCTTAGAAGGGCGCCTCTCTGTCTGTTCGTTTGCCCGGCTCGCCCATCGTTTTCTAATCGTGAGATCCGAGTGGGAAAAGACTTGTAAAGGTGTTTTGTTCCTTGAGGTGGTGGCACTTAGTTTTACCTTCTGCAAAAGAGTTCCCACCCGTTTCTAGGGGCGAGGTAATATTTGCAAAGAACACCCCGGGGGTTATTTTTCGCAATGACACTTATAGTATTTTTTTTAAAAACTTTCTTTAATACCCCTGTTAGCAAATGGGTTGGCTCTGCTGTGAATCAGCAACCCTTTCACTTACAGCCAATCGATGGAGCAATGCTGGATTTAATGCTTAAACAGCTGCTATAATGTGTGTGTATTCATAGAGGCATATCTCTATACTTCTTTCCCTCACAGATATGCATATATACGCACATTACACACATATATATGAATATATACTATACATCTATGTATAGTGTGTGTACTGTTGTGTGTATATGTAATATACATATATATTATAACATAGAGACACAACAATACACACACAATCCATCCAGCCATGTATATAGACATATATATGTCTATATGTATTATATACTTGAATATTTCTCAATGAAGACTATACAATACATATGTACATACATATGTATATATGCATACATGTATGGATTATATTATATTATATTATATTATATTATATTATATTATATTATATTATATTATATTATATTATAGTCACCTAACCATACACACAGTACATAAATATATAGTATATATATTCTCCATAGTTCAAATTGCTTTAAAATTTCTCAGTAAAAGGCACAGTAGTATAGAGTGCTACAAACTTGCCCCAGACTTAGATGTTTTGTACTTTCATAATGCCTGGCATAGTGCAGTTCTCTCGTGTAACCCCCCGGAAAACACAGACGACCTAGTTATTTGATAACGTGTATTTTTCACAGGGAGGGACTAGTTACTGTTGCCCTGCCAAACTCCCAGAGTTGGCCCTGCTAGACTCGCCGTGGCCTGTACCCTGTACTCTGCAGGTTGATTGGCGGCAGTAAAGAAGATCTGATTTTTTGAAAGCATTTTTCTTTGCCTTCCTTCAGTGAGAACTTCCCTCTGCTAGCCACAGAAGTGGGTGATAATGGGGACAAATACAGTGGAAGAGGAGAAGGCATCCCCACGGATGGATCGTTTTCCTTTCATTTGAACTAGCTATTCCTTTCCCATCCCATACATTTCTCGGCCCGAAGATGAAGGGTACAAATCCGAAGGCCCGTTAACTGCCCGTAAAAGGCTCTTGTACCCCTGCTGCAGATTATTTTAACCTAATTTAACCTCTCCGGCTCCAGCTCACGAAGGCAGGGAGCACAGTTCACACAGGCTGAGCAATTTGCTCTGCAGAGTGACCCTAGCTGAACAGGCAGGGTAATCTCAGAGCCTGGGCTGGTTAATATCACGGGTCTCCATCGCCTGGAAAGCCAAGTGGGGATGACGCCTTCCCTGGCAAGTAAGACTTCGCATCAGAGCTAGAGTGGTTGTATTTCTTGAGGAGAGGAGAGCAAGCAGTGAGTGAGCTGGTGGGGTCGGGGTGTTCATTTGCCTCCAGGAGACCAGCAGTATTTGAGAGCTGTGCGGAGAATACCGAGATTTTCAAACTGGTGGCTAATTTGCCGGATCATTAGCATAGCGCAGCTTCCCTTTGTTACAAATCCAGCAGATTCCAACCCTACCCAGGTTCAGAAATCTCTCCCTCAGCACAAAGCTATTGCACGTAGAGACGATCTCCCCGTGGGTTGCCAGCGTTATATATGTTTTAATAAACCCACCGACGATTACTTGATGATTTATCGCTCCATCTTTATTATTTAGCAGCTATTCTCTTGGAGGGAAAGTCCGGCTTGCTGGGGAGTGCCTCCCGGTGCAGTGCATTTTTGTTGTGACTCGAAAGCATTTGAATTCCCCCATAGCCAAACTGGGGGCTGGCTGATCCCAGCAACAATTTGGGGCTATTCACCCGCAGAGAGAGCTTTGTTATGCACGGGGTTGTTGTTTTTTCCCCCAGGAATATAACTCCCTTTAGAGAATGACCTATTTGAAGTCACAGAATGGTTTCATCCAATATTTATTGACAACAAATATCAAGGCGTTACGTTTCCCCGCCTGTATTTTACTAATCACGTTTACGCTTGAAACTAACCCCGGGAAACTCATGCAGGTGCTGATTTTGGGGGACATGCGGCCGGTTTCCCGTTTGGCCTCACTACACGGCACCGAAGTTGGGAGGGAAGTTCAAGTCGATCGGGGTTTCGCTTTCGCCGAGGAGAGCTGTCAGAACACGTAGGGAGTTGAACCCCTGGCCCTGCTGAAGTGGGGGGGAGAGCTAGTGAACCACAGCTTCTGCGGCTGCTGCTGGGCGAGCCAGCGAGCCTGGCTGGCCGCGAAGAGTGAGTGCGTTCGAACTTCGAGCAGAAAGCAGAGGGGTCCTTTGTTTAATTTGCCATCTAGAGGGTAAATTGTTCTAGGGCATTAAGGAACCTTTGACGCCCGGAGAGCTCGCTGCCTACCAAACACCGAACTTGTAATATTTGGAGGGAATAATTACAAAATTAAAACGCTTCCCAAAACAAAGTCTTAGCTTTCAATATCAAGATTTTCTTTCTTTCTTTTCTTCTACTTTGAATTGCTTTTCTAGATGAAAAGCTATAGAGCTTTGCCTTTTTTTTATTAAATACGATGTTAATAATTGAATATCATTGAAATTGCTAGGGAACCCGAGGCTAGTTTGTTTCAGTTAAGTGGCGTTGTACCGCTATTTTTTGGTATTAAAAGCAATAAGGACATTATTTTTCTGGCCTTAAAAGAATTTCAGAATCAAAACGGATAGGCTCTGTAAACCTAAAACGATGGGATGGTTCACTCTGGAAAATGCAGCATAAGGTTATCCTCAGACTTCTCTTGATGTGCTCCGAATAAAGTTATTTTTGGAGCAGAAACACTTTGAACCTGAAGCTTCCACTAAGATCTGGTGTGCTGAAAACAAGATTCACTTCTGAAATTGACAAGGAACTTCAGTGACTGGCTCTGTGTAGGCTTAAACTGGCTTTAGTAATCAAATATTTTATGTGGATTCATTATGTGTTCTGACAGTTGTAGAAGGTGTTTATAAAGTTTGATAGTAGTTTATCAACGGGGAAATGACAGGACTTAAATAAAAATAGTTTACACAATTGTTTTTTTTAAGCATTGAGGCATTTGACCTGTCAGCTTATTCTGTATAGTCTAAGTTTCCTGTAACTAGAGATTTTTCTTATTACTTTTTTGTTCCAGTTTTGGCAATAGGGATGTCCATGCCATTATTTGTTTTCAGTTTTGCCAGCCCTCTGTGATATAAGTAGTTTGAATGATTAACACCTTGAGGATTAATTATATTTCGTCACTTGCTACATGGGATTATTACATGTTCATTGGTTTTACACAGGTTAGCTGCTACTCATCTAGCTGGGTCCCATTTCACATCAGATATATGATTCACCTTGCTAAAGGTGAACAGTGCAAATCTGCTAGAAAAAGACTAATATAGAGGTGTGGGCTAAGCATTCACATTTCATTTGGGGACCATAATGTCTGCAGAGGCCCCTGTAAATGAGAACAGCACAAGCCATTCCATATTTCCCCCCCCTTTTGATTAAATTAAGCATTAAGCAGTCATTTGGTGTGGGGGGGGGGGGAAAGTAAACGATCATTAAATTCAGTGCAACCCTTTTCTGACTGACTGAAACTAAATTTATAAGGAAAATGGTCCAAGTCTTATTTGAACACAGCCTCATATTTGTAGGGAGACTAAAAGTCACCTTTTTACCATGCAGCTACAGGGCTTCCCCAGGCAGTTCTTACTCAGGCAACATCTCCCATTAGTTTCAAGGGGAGATATTGCCTGAGTACTGTTGGTGTGGGCCTAAAAATGTAGTTTGAAACGCTGTTTTACGAACCAGGGGTCTGATTTTGATGTCACTTAAATCAGGAGGAACTCCATTGAAGCCAGTGGGGTTACATTGGTGTGAAATTGCTATGAGAACAGAATTAGGTTTCAACTTTTAAAATTCTTCCTGCCTTGGCAGTAAGTGATGATCAGTAATTTGAAAATGTTTAAACTCTTCTTGAGGAGTGAGGTTGATCATTGTGAAGGAGGAATCTCTGGCTAAGCAAGAATGCAGTAGAGAAGTGTCTTCCAACTATCACAAAGATGTTTTTTTTTCTGCTTGTTTTTTTTCCCATGTGTTTCAGGACATGGAGGAGTGAATCAGTTAGGGGGTGTTTTTGTGAATGGTCGTCCACTCCCTGATGTTGTCCGGCAAAGGATTGTGGAACTTGCCCACCAAGGGGTCAGGCCGTGTGACATCTCCAGGCAGCTACGGGTCAGCCATGGTTGTGTCAGCAAAATTCTTGGCAGGTAACTTTGTTTCTGTAAAGGAAAATATCAAACACTGGATCAAAGATGATGAAACAAGAAACAAGTCAAACAGAGACTGATAGAAATGACCTAGGAATGGCTGGAAATGGTATAGGATCACAATTTGAGATGTCTGACCTGGGAAGTGAAAGCGATTTATTTATTTGTTTGTTTATTTACTTCACCAAAAAATTCTTGCAAATAACTAAAGAAATGAAGGGGAGGGATGGCACATGTGGTCGCCATTTCCTGCACCTGTGTGTACTGAACAAATTGACAAATCTGTGCATCATCTGCAGTAAAATGGAAAAACCAGAAGTTATGAATCTGGCAGTGAAAGCTACCCCTTTTGTTTTCTAAAGAACACTCTATTTTTAGCACATCATTTCACTACCTAAAGCCACCAAGAGCAGTTGTCAGTCAGCACACTCATTTACATGGCCTCTTTTGAAATTTGTCACAATAATTTCTTTTAAGGCTTGTTTTATTCGTGTGATAAGATATATTCCTAATTAGAACACAAAGTACCATAAGTAATCATTAACTCTCTTAATTTTGCTACTTGGAGAGTAGCCATCTGTTCTGATTGGAGATGCTCAAAGTAGTAGAGCAATAGTAAATTCAAAAAATTCGATCATGTCAGAATTTGGTTTTGAACTTGATTTAGATTCAGGAAAGTCACCACTGCATTTTAACTCCTTGTGCACAAATCTGAATATCACATATCACTGGGTTTAAATGAACTGGAACGCATGTCTCTTGGGAACTTTTAGCGGCCATACTTTTCTATTACCTTCTATTTTCTCTCTATAACTCAGAGAAGTTTTTAAAATGTTTATTGAGCATTAACAATTGAATTAACTTCATTGTTTGCATTCCACTGGCATTAGTCATATTCTGATCTTCACTTTCCCCCCCTCCGTTTTAATTGATCTGTTTTATTGGTCGGACTGTAGTTATAAAGATTGTTAGAGCAAACATTTGTCTAGCAGTGTACATAGACTCTTCCCCCTGAAATAACTGCAGCAGCAGTCCCACGTGGACAAATGCAGTACTCAAAATGAAATGAATCTGGCAAAGCTAAGGATTCTTTCACCCTTATTCCATGAGACCCATTGTCTCTCCTGGAGAATCTTCTCTGCAGTCCTATTCAGATTGCTGCTCTAATGCCATAGGAACCAGTCATATGCACAGAAGGTCCCAGAAGTCCGATGGACCTGGTTCTTCTCTCACATGCCACGTTTTATTCCAGTGTAATTCCATTGGAAATCAACAAAGTTACCCCTGATTACACTGGTGTAAGTGAAAGGACATGTAAGCTCTGATATCTTTACTCTTTCTGAGCGAGAGACTTTTCTTGTGTGGGACTTTCCTGCCTACCACAAGCTGCTCCATTCTGTTTGATCTTTGAATCTGTTCTGAGTGCTGGTCCTATTTGTGACACCCTACCACTCTAGCAGATTTACAAACCATTTCTATTAGTATCAGTGCAGAGCTAATAAATAGGCAACTCATTTGCCTACCGAGGAAAAGTCCAACCACTTTACTGTTTCAGATTTGAATAGATTTGTCATTAGATATATTTGCATCATGGAGCTCAGAGAGCAGCTCTGGAGTTTTGTCATTTAAGTTGTCAACAATAAATTGGAATTTCATAGCTCATTATTTTCATAACTAATAATTACGGTGGGTAAAATGTCACTGTAATTGGAGCTGCCGTCTGTGGGGAAAAAATACGAATGCTCCACGCAAAAACCTTTGATCCCAGATTCTGGAATGGAAAGTTTTTGAATCCGCTTGTTTTTAGTCAAACGTTGGAAAAAACACGAAACGATCAAGGAAATAAATGTGAGCCTTTGGGGCTAGGATCTGGATGGTGGCAGAAGGAGGCCGACTAGCTGATCGCTCACGGAGCATTACAACAGGGGCGTCTGCCCTGCGCCCATTTGAGGGGAGAATTGGCAACCTGCCTGGAGCTCAAGGGCAGGATCTAATTTGCATAAAATCAAGCAGATTGCAGCTGCCCTGTCTTTAGTGTGGGGTGGTGGCCAGATTGAGAGGGAGAATTGCACTGTGGGAGCTGTAGTCTCTCTGGGCCACACCCCAGGTTAAAGATGAGACTAACCAGGCGGGAAGAGTGCCCTGGGGAATTCTATAGGGTTAGTTGGCCTGCAGGTTGCCCTTTGGTTATCGTAGCTTTACAGGGAAATTGGGATTAAGTTATTCTGGGGCTGACTTTATGAGGGCCTGATTTTATGCCCTTTAAAGTCACTGGAATCTTTCCATTGATTTTAATGGGGTTCAGATCAGGCCCTTACCTTCTATGCCAACCTCCTTCAATGAGGCAAAACTGTTACCCAGCAACAGAGGGGCCTGTGTGTCTGCAGAGTCCAAAATGCATCACCAAACTGCTTGTCAGTTGGCTATTTTCCTGTTGGCTAGATTGTCCAGAGCTGGAGGCAACATTAAGCAAGGGGCAACAACCAGTGATCGTTCACACACGCTGGCCCGAGAGAGCGAGAGAGAGACTGGTTACACAGAGGAATTTTTATAAATGCTGCCATTTTTTATTTGCCCCATGAAAATTGTGAGTGGTTGGTAATGTAGCACTAAGCTTACCAGAGCCCCGTTCTGGAGCTTTCACTCAGCGGAGGGATGCCATAAGTGAAGATTACAAGGTCTGGTTTGAATGGTCATTTTTCATAGGCATGATTTTTTTAGGTGTATCATGCAAACATGTTCTTGCCATTATTTCATCATTCACCCGAGGAAAGGGTAGGGGGTGGGAGCAAGTGTTTCCTTCCTGCCCCAAGTTCATTGTTAGGCTCAACTCAGGGCAGCCCAAAGATTTAATCCATCCCAGATGCTTGTCACCTTCCATTACTAGTACTCAAATGAGGGCATGGAGACAGAAGCGGAACAGACCATTTGTTCCAAACTCACGTGAAAACAAGTGCAAACATCATCTTGTCACTCCCATTAAAGGGATTTTTTTAGGCTCTGAAAAAAGAGTGCCCGCAGGACGATTAAACCTGTAATGCAGAAGAAATTTGATGAATGCAACTGTCCTTGAGACACAGACTTCGGTCCCATAACATGTTCATGCTCTTTTGCATCGGAGAGATTTTCGGAGATTCGTTTTTCCGCAGACAATACAGATGTCAAGTAGCTGCAGAGAGAATATATCACGTGAACGTATGTTTTTATTGGGTGGGTTCTAATAAAGATCCTGCTAAAAATATGGGATGTGCCAAGGTCAATGAACAAGTTTAGGCTGGTGAAGATGCTACAGCCAGGCAAGGTCTCCCTGTATGGAGAACCCATAAAGAAATGGGAGCTCTAAGCACCGAGGGCTTTTAGAATCAGGTCTGATAGGGAAGAAACTATCGGTCTCTCTGCTGTTAGTTCTGGGCTTATTTTTATCTGTTCTTAGAAAATTACAAACTATAAAAAAGTGCACGGCATCGTTGACTTACACAGCCAGAACAATGTCATCACTTACAGCACAACTTTTAGGCTTAGCATTTAGGGAGATTGTTTTCTTCCTTAGATTTCCTCTTGGTGCTCGGTGGACAGAACAAGACACCCACTTTGAGCAAGACAGTAACAGCAGTTCTCAAACTGTGGGTCGGGACCCCAAAGTGGGTTGCGACGCTGTTTTAATGGGGTTGCCAGGGCTGTTAGACTTGCTGGGGCCCGGGGCTGAAGCTGAAACCCAAGGGCTTCAAGCCTGGGTGGCAAGGCTCAGATTACAGACTCCCTGGGGTTGCAGCCCTAGAGCTTCGGCTTTGACCCCGCCCACAGCAGTGGGGTTCGGGCTTTGGCCCCCACTCCCACCTAGGGCGGCAGGGCTCATGCGGGCTCAGGCTTCGGTCCCCCCCTCCTGGCGTCGTATGGTAATTTTTGTTGTCCGAAGGAGGTCGCAGTGCAATGGAATTTGAGGACCGCCGCAGTAGAACCTCAGAGTTATGAACATGTCGGGAATGGAGGTTGTTCGTAACTCTGAAATGTTCATAACGGCGAACACAACATTATGGTTCTTTCAAACGTTTACAACTGAACATTGCCTTAATGCAGCTTTGACATTTATTATGCAGAAGAAAAATGCCGATTTCCCTCTATTTTGTAGTAGTTTACGTTTAACACAGTACAATATTGGATTTGCTTTCTTTGTGTCTGCTTTTGCCTGACTGCGCCCTTCCGGTTCCCAACGAGGCGTGTGGTTGACTGCTCAGTTTGTAACTCTGGTGTTCGTAACTCTGAGGTTCTACTGTATTTTCCAACCTTTTGTTTCAAGAAAAAAGAAAAAAGGAGTCAGGTTCTCAGCTGGAATAAATTATTGCAGCTCCACTGAAGGAAGTGGAGTCGGGACCGTTTACACCAGCTGAGCAGCTGTCACAGTGTCTTTAATACAATTCTGTTAAAGGGCCTGATCCTACCACTCTGTCTAATTGGAATAATTTTTAATCACAGGAGTAACCTCACAGATGTCCATAGAGCAATTTGTGGGCAAGGGTTATGGTATTAGGCCCTACGAATTTAAAGAAACCAACCACTCTACTTTCTTCTGAGAATAGTGATGAGAAAATATTAGTTTCCTCCTTAAGAACCATAGCTCCCAGGAAAAGAGAACACACCAAAATGTTACACTGGCATACTTACTTCCAGTGTACTCTGCAAATCTTTGTCCTGATACTACTTTACCTGGCCTTCATGTGGGTGTGAAGTGATGACAAGGCATTTACAGTAATGAAGGCGAATTTCCCTCTAAACAGTAATTTATTACAAAAGAGTTCAGTACAAAAATAATGGTGCTGAATGTGATTTGTTTCTATTATTGCCCCTATCTCTGATTAATAACACACATTTCCAGTTAATTTAGGAACTCAGCATGTCCTTTAATCTTGCATTGTTTCTATTGTCTTGCTGTTATGGAAAAATATATGTTTTATACTGGGGCCCGTTTTCAATTACTATAAATTAATCCATTGGGGAGATAATGTACTACGTAGCCAGGAAGTGTGAGCGAAAGGGCAGATGTATCATAGAAGAGACTGGAGATGCATTGGGTAGAGTGCGCCCTGTAAACCTTCCTGTCTGTCAACTCTTGGTAACTAAAGCTTTGTCTTGGATTCTCTCCCAGGTACTATGAGACTGGGAGCATTAAGCCTGGAGTGATTGGAGGATCCAAACCAAAGGTCGCCACACCCAAAGTCGTCGAAAAAATTGCAGAGTATAAACGCCAAAATCCCACCATGTTTGCCTGGGAGATCAGGGACAGGCTTCTAGCCGAGCGAGTGTGTGACAATGACACCGTACCCAGCGTCAGCTCGATTAACAGGTACAGATTTGGATAGCACTGGTCAGCGGCTATCGCCGCTGGAATTTGCAGCATCTCCTCATTTGGGTCATTTGCAAGTAATCTGGTTTGTGTTTGTTTCCTGGATGACTTGGGCAGCCATGAACGCCAGTGGTTGAGCACCGAGGCGAGTGTGTGGCATATTATGAACAATTGCTATCCCCACGCAGCCTCACTGCCGCATCTCGATCCCGACCTGCAGTTCCTTTGCTGGGAAAGTCCCACGCTTATTCGAATCGAGAGTGCTCGCAGGGTTGGATTCGGTAGCATATAAACATTCCCTAGGGATAAGGTCGCGACCACCAGTGACCTGGACTACTGGTGATCTAAAAAAGGTTTGAATTCAGATTCAGCCGAGGGTGGGAAGAGTGAGGTCTAGTGGTTAGAGCATGTCAGCATTTCTGGATTCCCTTAGGCCAGATTCATGTTCGGTGGGGTAAGGTACTACTCACCGTGAGTAAGGCTGATGGAATCTGGTCTGTAACCTTTATATGACTCAATTATTCACCTGTAAAATGAGTGGTAAATTTACCCACCCAGAGGGGTGTTTTGTGAGTTAATTAAATTTTTAAAGAACGTTAAGGAACCTCACATGCAAGGTACTACCATGGGGCCTGATCCTGCACTACGGGAGCTTTGCCATTGACTCTCATGGGCACAGGATTAGGGCCCTGGGTTAGGGCCCTATGCAAAGTATAATTACTTTTTTTTTAAAGTGCTCCATCTAAATGAATCTTAACCAGAACTGTGTAGGAAACCAACACTCTCTTGCACGATGGATGAGATACTAGCTCACATCGAAGAGAAAAACGAGTGTTCACCATGACAGTGTTGAGAAACATCTTGTGGAAAGTGACAAAAGTCAGTAACCAGTGTTAACGGAAGGGATACGCATCCCCTAAACATTCTAGATGGTAAGCAACAGCCCTTCATCCCCTGCGGTATTCTTCTTAGAGGGTTCTTCATAGGGTGTAGACATAAAACCCCTTTACATTTAAATTCAAAGACTGTGTTGGGCTGTGAATCCATTTTGTGTGTGTTTGTGTGTGTGTGTGGTTTGAAAAATCAAGATAGTTTTCATGCAATTTCATCCAAATCCCCAGAATGCAGTTAACTCTAAATTTCCATGTGTGTCTAGGGTCATAGATGCCATATTATTTTGTATGTCTGTTTGGGGATCCCAATCTGGATGCCCTTGTGGAATTGACCCTGTGGTATTAATAATCTCTGACATGATAACATGAAAAATAGTGGGTGGCCCTTTACCTCCTAATCAAATGTTATGTGACAGATTCACGGGAATAAGTGCAAAGATTGGGTAGACAATTCAAAATGTTGAATGCTGTCTGCAGTTTCCTAACTGGAATGGAATCCTAGCAGCAGTCAGTAATACCGAGAGATTTACAGATCTGGGCAAGAAAGAGACTACTTTGAGAAACAAAACAGAAACCGGGGGCTGAAAGAAAATCTTAATACTTGGTGTCCTCAGATAACCGAAAGGCAGTTCCACTCCCACTGAAATCCATGGGAGTCTTGCCATTGTCTTCATTGGTAGCATGATTATTATTTTTAATTATTGGACCTTTGGGGTCAGGGCTTCGTTGTGCTGGGTGCTCTACAAACACATAACCAAGAGGCACTCCCTGCCCTAAAGAGATTACAACCTAACTAGGCCTCTCGCATGTTTTAATCCAGTTTTCACATTTCACTCTTTTGTTGCCTTCTCTACCACCCCAGTGTATTTCTCATACCAATAATATCATGGAGTGATCCCGTTTACATGTCCAAAAGTTGTTCCGTGATTTGGAAGCCACCCCATTTGGTGGAAATCTCATCCTTTCTCATCCATCTGCAGTTGTGGCTCAGAACCTCCCTTTGAAATGCATTCAAGCTTTTTGCACTGGTTTGTTTTATTGGGCAGAATCGTTTTTGCTACCTTACAGCCCCTTCCTGCTGTTCAGGACTTGCAATTGCATGTAAGAAAAACCCTACATATGGTAATAAGTCGGGAATCTACTCCAAAGACATGGGGCCCCAATTCTGCAGTCTGTTCCTATTCAGCTGTGCACTCCCTGGGATGCAAGCCCAGGATTAAAGTTAAGCATATATGTAAACGCTCTGCTGTGTTGGGGCAGTGAGGTCTGATCCTGCACATCTTTGCTCATGTAAGGAAGTACCAATGCAGTCAGTGGACTTCTCATGTAGTTAAGGACTACTGTTGTCACTGGGTTTGCTGGGTCTGTCTCTTTAAAAGCAGTTCGTCCAGTTATGGGAGGGTCTGAGAGTCCTGTGGGAAGACTACCCAGCCCTAGGATGATCGCCTGACATTCCACTGCATGGGACCTATAGTCCATAGCAGTCTCCGACCCCAGCTCCAGAACAGGAACCATGGGGCTGGTGCACATACATCGGGTGATGTGAAAGTCCCCATTGAGTTTTAACTATTACATGCAGGATTTGTTTCTCTCTAGCCCTTGGCGAAGAACAATTCCCAAATTCTAAAAAGGCAAAGCACAGAATTTAATAGTGAAAACCATCAACACGAGCAGAGCGCCACAGTGCAGACGCAGGGCAGATATAATAGACACTCATGCACATTACATTCCTACATGCGTATGTTGGTTCACACGGCACATTAACATTAATACAGGGTAACATTTTCAAAAGCACCTAAGTGACTTAGGAGCATTTTCCAAAGTGACATGGGACCGATTTCTAAAGGTATTGTGACACCTAAAGATGCGGGCAGGTGCCTAGTGGGGTTGGAAATGGGCCCTGGGCTTATAAATCACATAAGAGCTTTGAAAATTTAACCCTCTATCCTTTGACTTTGAATCCCCGTCGGAAGCTGTTCAGTATGAGCTCTTGCTCCTGGTTTGTGTCGTAAGTAGCTATAGACAATGGCTGCACAGCCCCCACGTGGAATAAACGGAGGGGAGTCATGCCCTAGCCCCACTCCACCTGGCCTCCCTGCTTCGTGGGAGGGAGGGAGGTACGAAGGAGCCAGCCCAGTGCTGCTTGCAGTGAAGGCAGCGCTGCACCGGGGAGCTGGCTTGCATGCTGGGCAGTCTAGCCTATGCAGTTTCTTACCCCGTGCTCATCACCGTAGGACAGCTGAATGCCTTCTAGTACAACGTGCCTTCAAATAACACCTGGCGGGTGTTTGTCACATTGATTAATGCACGACTGGAAGGTGCTCAGATACTATGGTGATGAGCCAAGGACAGGAACCTGGATAGAAGAGAATTCAGAATTTGGAATAGCCTCAATTAATACAACCAATACTTGATAATATCAATTAATATTAATCATCGGATACTTCTCAGCAGGAGCAAATTCATGCCAATAAGGTTTAATTCATCATAATTATTAGCTTCACTCATGTAAGCTGCAAGCTCACCGGCTGCTTTATTATCCTCTAGCCCTCCAGAAATAAAGGTATTTACATGTAAGAAGGCCCTGAATTCTCTTGATTCCTTCTGACAACTCAAAATCCTTGTGCAAAGTGTTATTTCCTCCCCTTCCCTCTTGTGCAGATGGATCTCACTTGAGGGGCTCAGTCCTGCTCCCACACGAAGGTCAGTGGCAAAACTCTCACTGGCTTCAATAAGACAAGATTGGGCCTCTGCTCCAAAAGTCCTGGCTTGTTACTGGGGGAAAAGAATGCCAGCTTGGCCCCACCACTGGGAATGTAGTGATTAGAACTCAGCACCTTCCCATTCTGCAGCTTTCAGGACCCGACGGGAGAGGCAGGGAGGGAGTCAGTTCCTACGTTAGGGAGCACGTCTCACCAGCTATTTCTGCTCAGTAGAGAAATATGGGGAGATAGTGTGATTAAGTGCCTAGTGTGGTGGGGCTGCGACTCAGGAGACCCAGACCCGGATTCTATTCCTGGCTCTCTCACTGGCCTGCTGGGAGATCTCGGGTGAGTCAGTTCCCCTCTCTGTGCCTCGGTTTCCCCTTCTGTAAAACAGGGATCATGATACTGATCTGCTTTGTAAAGAGCAGCAAGACCTTCTGATGAAAAACTCCCTATATTTTAGGTGTTGTTACTATTGTGGTCACTACTGAATGGTTGTAAAATAATAGAAAAAGATCTAGTGGGAACAGATAAAAAGTCTGCAGAAAACTGATTTTACATAAAAGAAGTCTGAATGATAAAGCCCTGATCTGGGAATAATTTTTAAGCTTCTTCCTTTTGCTCTACGCACAAACGTAGACCCCCACTATAACTTTACACAGTCGGTTCATGAATGAAGTTTTGCCATTCTTGGGTGAACATATCAATGTGCAAAAAACTGGTGTATAGCAAGGCACAAACTGGGAATGTAGCTTGTTAAATAGCCCCGGGAGAAATCATCACTGCAGCGTGCTGTCAAAATAGTACATAAAACATACACATCTACCATGAGAAGCACGTCAATGAACTATGTATTAGCTGAGTCAAGACCACGCTACAGTTAGTATTTGGGCCTGATTTTCCTTCCACCGAAGTTCATGGCAAAACGTCCATTTATGTCATAGGGAGATGGCTCACACCCTGTGTCTTTCCCGTTAATACATTAACACTGTCATTTTTGCCAACGCATTCCTGTTGCCTTTCTTGCTAACTGCCCCCTTTCCAAAAAACCACCACACACCCTTTCTTTTATTTCTCTGTATCTTTCTACACCACATGCACAACTGCAACAGATTCTGCTCTCTGAGAACACCGGTGTACATTGGGAGTGACCCCTTTGACATTCATAGAGTTACTCCAGATTGACACCTGTGTAAATGAGAGCAGAAGATGGTCTGAGGGTCCAGTTATGACAAGGTAATTGTTGAGTTTGGATGTCTTGCATTTGGTCCAAGATTTGTTGCTTTCAGTGTTCCATTTGATTTGGGGTAAAAACTTCAGAAACGCCTCAGAGACTTAGGAGCATAAGTCCCATTTTCAAAAGTGACTTAGGGCCAGATTTTTAAAGGTATTTAGGCACCCGAAGATAGGTGATAGGTGCCTACTGGGCTTTTCAAATATGTTGGTGCCTATCTCTTACTGAAATCAATGGGAGTTGGGCGCCTGGCCCTTTTGAAAATCCAGCTAGGCATCTACCTGTATTTTCAGGCACCTGAAAACCTTAGGTGCTTAGGAGCCTAAATCTCAATGGCACATGGGCTCCTAACTCACCTAGGCCCAGATCTTCAGCTGTATTTACATGCTTTACTCTCATTGATTTCAAAGAGGTTCCTAAATGCCTTTGAGGATCTGGGTCTTCGACACTTTTGAAAATTTGGCCCTAGATCTGCCCACCAGTCGCACTTTCACTGTGCTTCAATGGACTAATACAGGAAAAGATGTTTCCTTTACCATCTAAGTGTCCGGAATGGACAAAATAGCTTCTGATGTTCTCCAGGCACTGCTATTATTTGCCTGCAGTTTCTACGGTGTGCATGTCTCATAGTAAGGAGCCATTTGTTTCTTTTCAACTACATGCAGGATCATACGGACTAAGGTACAGCAACCACCCAACCAGCAGGTCCCAGCCTCTAGTCACAGCATAGGTAAGTCAAACTTTTTTTATATTAACAAAATAATATAATGGAATACAAATATTCTAAAGAACTTTTAATCATTCTTATGGACAGATAATTCTGCATAAAACACTTCAGCACACGTACTAATGCACCTTCTTTGTCATTCGGCAAGGGTTGAACATGGTAAATGAATTTTATAAATACTGCTAAAAGGTTTTGAATTTTACTGATTATTATGATAAATAGCTTTCACCGTGAGACAGAAAATTGAAATCTAAACCAACCCCCCCCCCCACTAATAGGGGTCTATAGAATGTCAGATAATTAAAGTAATAAATCAAGAAAGGGATACTTATTCATAACATTTTCTGCATCATTAGTCAGTAAGTAGTTGTGAATGTGTTTTTTTCTTCTATCAACCATCCCTTCTATAATTCTTTGTGCACTTGCAGTCTTGAGTGAAGAGGTACCAAAACTTTCCAAACTTTCTTCTCCTGTTCTTCCCTTCTCCTTCCTAATGCAGACGTTCAGGCCAGAGCAGCGTGCTCTAGCCAGGTTCCGATGCCGCGTCTGTCAGGAGACAGCAACCCTGATTAACACATTTTTGTGGCTAATGGAGTTAGTGGCCTCAGCCCAACTTTCTTGTTTGTGGAGATTTTTGATCTCTCTAAACATTGTCTTAGGCAACTGCATGTATAGCCAATATTCTTCCTTTGTAGGCATGTTCACTCAGCTCATTCCTCATTTGAAATTTCCAACAGCATTCATGCCTCCTTACGTGCAGAATGCAATGAAGGCAGTGAGCGGTGGACATTATTTACTTCAGCTGATCCAAGATTTGTCCTTTATAGCTAGTCTCTAGGAGGTTAAACTTGGGTTTGCTTTCTTAGTAGCAAGGAGGGTTCCATGGAGGGTTGCTAAAGGAAAGGGAAGGGAAAATGGCCTTGGGTACAAGACTTAGGCAATCTGGGTTCTATTACCACCCATGCTACAAAATGGGACCTCCATTAAGCCATCTTGCTTGTGGGTCTGGTAGCTCATTCTGCAAGTAGTCCTGGCGGGTTAAGGTACTGCTCAATGTGGGGAAAGGCAGCAGAATCTCTGCCTTAGTGTCCTCCTCTGTAAAATGGGGATAATGCTCACTTCCCAGGAGTGCTGTGAAGTTAACTATCTGGGAGGTGCTTTTTGCGAGACTCAGTTGGAAAGTGCCCGGGTGTACATTTGGAATCGTTTTATCAAGAAAGTGACTCTAAGAGCCTCCGATGAAGAAAAGCAGCAGCTAGCGTGACTGATAGTTTAAGGCTCGATTGTGTTACCAGTGAGCTCAATAGCAAAACTCCCGGTGGCTTCAGAGGAGCCTTCATTTATACAGGGGCAAATCCTGACTCCGCTTTGCTCTGCACAGACGGAAGCTGGGTGGTTCATCCAGATGCTGTGGCCGCCCAGCACAAGTGGAGTGCTGCCTCTCCCTGCTGGCACTGTGGGATTAGCAGCTGTGGGATGGCAGTGTGACAGCCCATCCCCTCCTGCATCCAGAGAGGGGACGCCACCCCAATGCCCTGGTCCCAGGGAGGGATGGAGAGCCAGCTGTGGAGAACCTCAAAGAGGATGTCTGGCAGCTCCAAATTTACATTGACCATCACTAATGCCACTCCCTGTAGGACAGGTCAGTACCCTACCTGCCCTACCGGGGACGCTCTGCCAAAGGGAAGCAGCTTTAATTCATGTCCTGGACAGCTCCTGGGGGCTTTAGCTCCATCCTCTCCCCAGCTGGGCCTGCCCACGTTGTGTGCTGTGCTCTAGGCCCCCTGGCAGACCCGTGCTTGCGGGCAGGTAGATTGTTACCTCCTGGCTCTAGCACTGGGGACCTGCGGCCTAGGTTCTGCCTGTTTGTGCTAACAGAATCCAGGCAGCGAATCATGCACATTGACTCATTCTTACCACACGCCAGGGTGGTGTATGAGGATGGATGGGGAAACCACAGGAAGGAGGGTAAGTGCTGTGACCACGGTTACAGAGGGAGTCAGTGTCGGGATTCGAACTCTTGGTTTGGGCACTATTTCCATCTGCGTCCTTGGTCAAATCACTTAACCATCTTGCCTCAGTTTCCCTACTGGGGAATATTATTATTTAATTACTTGCTTCCTAGGAGTTGTGTTGAAGGTTAATCAGTTTGTGCTCGCAAAGCATGTTGAAGATGTAAAGTGCAATCTGTAAGTGCTAAGCATTATTATAATTACAGTTATCCTATCCATCCAAAGCCATTCCACCTCTTTAAAGCTGTTAACCGATAACCAGACATTTAGACAACGTCTTCTGGTCTTGGTCATCCTTCTTCGAAAGGTTCCCATAGCAGGGCGCTCGCCTTATGCTTTCCTCCTATTTAGTATTCTGTGTAATGCTGGCAAATGACGACTCTTCCCCTGTTGCAGCCACCGCAGTCAGGATGAAGGGTTTAATACAAAAGGCTCAGTGAAGCACTACCACAGTTAGGTTACCCGCCCTGTGGTTCCCCCACTAATAATACATCAGCAGTCTTGGCTTGTGGCTTCAGGTTAACTCCATATCATACTAAATTCTTAATTAGTGGCTTAATATGTAACGTTACATCTATTGTATAGAGAACAAGCCAATTTAAAAAAGATAAACAGTAGATAGAGCACAACATGCACTTTGACATTTGTGAGGTGCATATATAAGGCGTTTTATGGGTGTGGCAGTGAGACAGCTTTTAAATGGCCCTCAATGGTCCCTAAAACAAGCACAGTGTAGTTGTTATTATTATTAATTGGAGCCTCGGAACCCTAGTCAGGGACTGTTGCGCTAGGCGCTGTACAAACACAGAGAGAAGAATGGTCCCTGCCCCAAAGAAGTCACACTGGAAGAATAAGACGAGAACAGACAGACAGACCAGGGAGTGTAAGGAACCAATGACACAATACTGCATCAGCAGGAGAGGAGGTGAGCTCAGCTCTCCCGGGACACTACTGCCAAATCTGACTATTTTATCATGACTCTCACAATATTTGGTCTTTTTCATAACGTCTGAGTTGCTGGAATCAGATTATGGCCTGAGAATCGCAGCTTTTCATTAACAAAAGGAGAAAGCTTCTAGGTCACGTGGTGGGAGAGAAAAGGCTGAGACCTGACCCCTCAACACTCCGACAGCCAGCGGCAAATAAAAAGGACCCCACATTTTTTTGATTATATTGTAAATCTAATGATTTTGGGGGCCTGGCTCCTGATTTCTGAACACTTGGGTTGGGCAGCACGGCCAACCGTGACTGCTGTCAGCCAGTGATTTTAATGAACAGGGGATGCGAGGAACCAGAACCACCGTGGTACTGATAAAAGGGAAGCAACCTGAGTGGAGCACTGCCCTGAGTGTTACTTTAGGGTCCAAAGCTGCTTCCCTGCTGGAGCGGGGCTCACGTAGTGGCCACGCTCAATAGTCCTCAAAGTCCCGGGGGCCTTGTAGGCAATCTGAGGGCCTAGTGGCCAAATTATAGTCTGTCCTTCTCCGGTTGGGCTAGGGGCAGAGGGAAGGATTGGGAGACCCAGGCCCTATCTCTCCACTGGGTCCAGACCAAGGGGGGACGTTGTTTCCATCCCCTGTTTCCATCCTGAGCTGATACCTCAGACCAGCCTCCCCTGGGCCACTTCCTACCTCCCAGGGCACTGTTCATTTTGGGGCGTTGTCCATAGCAACACAAGATTCTATTACCACGACAACCAAATACACAACAGACGTGATCACAGCCCTCTGCCTCCCTCCGCGAGGAGGCTGTTCAAGGAGTTGCAGTGATTCAAGGAGTCACTTGGGGCTGCCCAGCTCCCTTCCAGTGTCCAATGATTCCCCCTTGGAGAGAAAGGGTCAGGCCCCTGGCTGCCCCTTCAGGCCTTGTCCCCAGTCCAGGCCCTTCCCTTGTGGATTCCTCTGTCCCAGAAGGTTCTAACTGGCTCCCTTCCCGCAGACAGCTTCTCCTTCCCTCTCCCCCGCTTTAGTGCCAGACTCCCATTTTAAGCAGGTCCTCCATTTGGAGCATGCTCCATGGCTGATGTGGGGCGGGGCCTTCTCGGCCTAGCACGGTTCCATCACCGCTTTAGTCTGAGTGGGGGGTCTGTAAACCCCATCGCATGTGCACACACACAGCCCCTATTGCAGGCAATTGAGTGTTTGCCACAAGCTATGCTCCATCAGCCCCTTTTCAAAACTCACGTGTCAGAGGAAACACAACAAAACAGGCATGACCATTCAGCTTCATAGCTGGGGCACTGCAGAGTCACATGAAACTGTTGTGGCTGAGGGTGTGGACAGTGGTCCCAAGATGACTGGGATGGCAGGAGTTGTGGGCACGCTTTGGCTTTCATGTTTGTCTGCATGCTGACTGCTTTGCTTTTAATTACAGCCTCCACGGGGTCCGTGACCCAAGTCTCGACAGTGAGCACTGACTCCGCCGGCTCCTCCTACTCCATTAGTGGAATTCTGGGAATTACATCCCCCAGTGCTGAAAGCAACAAACGCAAACGCGATGAAGGTAAACGGGCCTATTTGCTCTTTGGTGGGTACCACGTACTGAAAAAGGGGCGGGCGGCGTTAGAAAGATGCTCTATCTGCTATTGTCTTCAATATTCACTTTCTTACAACTCACCATATCTAGTTGTGTCTGACATGGGTCCATGTAACCTGCTTTTGTGACTTAATCTGTTCATGTGGGAACTGTTTCTACCGGAGAGGTATTGTGTGGCCAGCTGGGCTGAGATAGGTGCTGAGATGACCGTGATGCTAAGGAGACATTGCTTCTGTGTGCAAGGTTTTCACGCTGGTGTGACTCCATCAATGGCCATGGAGTTTCTTCCGATTTCTACAGGTCTACGTGAGATCACAATCAGGCCCAGATAGTCTGCCCCTGCTCCACTTGAAGTCAATGGCAGCTAGAATGGAAGCAGGATTGGTCCCATGGTCAGGTGCCAGTATTCATATATTATAAAGCACATGGGATGCATTGCATTTTTCAATGACTTACGAAGAAAACTGAACTAAACGAAGAAAGCTTCCCACCCATCAGTGCAAATGGCAAGATACATTATTACGATGGCACAACTCTGCACCTTGTTCAAAAATAAAATACAAACGAAGTGGATTAGATCTGGATGGTTTATAGGAACAGTTTCCTTTCTCCAGCACTTCCTCAGCTCCCATTGACATCAGTGGGATTTTTGACAGTGAAGGCTGCACTAAAGGTGGCTTGATTTTGCTTTGTACGGAGCATTTCCTGTAGTTTTTGCATTCTTCTTAAGGTTCATAATTAAATGTCACTATGCAGCCTGGATGTTGCTTTGATGAACATGCTGCATTACCTTTAAAAATAAGGATAATTTAGGACAGATGACGGGATATTCTGAATTTGAATTTTTTAAAGATGCCTTAAATTATAACTGGCTCTTTCCTTAGAATCATAGGGTACGTCTAAACTACCCACTGGATCGGCGGGTAGTGATCGATCTATAGGGGATCAATTTATCGCGTCTAAATCAATCCCCGATCGCTCTGCCGTCGACTCCGGAACTCCACCGCGGCGGGAGGCGTAGCTGAAGTTGCGTATCTTAGGTCGACCCCCCTGCTAGTGTAGACCTAGCCACTGAATCATAGAATATCAGGGTTGGAAGGGACCTCAGGAGGTCATCTAGTCCAACCCCCTGCTCAAAGCAGGGCCAATCCCCAACTAAATCATCCTTGAAGGCATGTAAAGGACGTTTCTTATTATCTAACCACAGGAGTTCCAGAGGCTAGGAAATATCATTGGCCAGCCACACCCACCTAGGTGTGTATAGTCCCTAGGGTTTGGCAGAGAGGCAATCTCAATGTTGCAAACTCTCACAGAGATATCACAATAGTTTCCTAAATGTCTCCTAAAGCCCCAGCTCCCGGAGCCCCAGGAGAATCTCAGATTTCATTTATAAGAAGTAAACCCTCATAGCTGCAGAGAAAAGATTGAGACTGTGAAAGGCTCAAACCCAGAATGCTACCCATCCCCAGTACGCCAATCTGCAATAGCAGTCCTGCTATCTTCACTGCCCACTGAAGCTGCACAGCTAACGGGCTCCCTCCTGCAGACTCGTTAAGTGGGGTAGACAGGGTGCTCTGGTAAGTGTCTAGCTAAATGGTTCCACAGTATGGAATTTCTTTTTTCTGTCTTGATACCCCCTTCCTCCCAGTAAATTCCATTAACACCCTTCTCCCCCCACTAAGCGCTTGTCACCTGTGCACAGTTAAGCCCTCAAAATGCACTCCGAGTAGTCCAAAGAAGCCCCACTTTTGTACTGGAGACTCTAGGGAAATGGAATCATATTATATTGTATTCTTTCAGGAAGAGGAAAATGTGATGGTTTAATGATGGACTGTATCGTAATATATATGCACAAGGGGGCAGAGTTAACTTTGCCATTTACTGACTTTTGTGAGCTCAACGCTACATGGTTAACGTTCTCGTGACTTAGTTTTTGACATATGTCTCTCTCCATATTGAGGGAGGGGTCTGTCTGTATATAGATCTCTGACAAGTAGAGCCACTGACTAGGTAACCATTGTAAATTGATCTAGGCTTCTGTCTGAGTGGGACAGTGAAATGGAATGGGTTCGCGCTTCAACTCCGCAAGCCGTATTCTGCACTCAGTAGGATTCATTGCCTTTTTTGTTCCTCTCGGTCTGGACATTTTTTTTAGCAGCTGTCACCAGTCTTTAACCCAGTGGGTTGCTAGCCTAATAGCAACAGGGGCAAACCAAATCAGACAATCTTTATTGGCTTATTCAGCTGAAGGTGCCATGCCCCCTCCCGCATTGTAAAGTAGACTTGGAGCAGATGTGCCTTAGTGGGGGATCGGTTGCTTTCACTTATAGTTAAAGAACATACTACTGGGGACTGACACAAGGAGCAGACTACACAGTAGCTAGACACTGGCTTACTAAAGAGAGATGCGATCGGCTTTCTAAGTTTAAAAAGGCAGACGCTGTTGGGCACGGTTGCTGTTTTGTTTTCAGATTCCCTTCTCTACCTTCGGTTGCTTCATTCGGATTTTCCCTGCGTATAGTGGGAAGCCCGAGCGATGCATGTTGAGCAGATGGGTGGGAGGATGGAGAATGATCTTATTTTATCGTCTTCTAATGAATTCCATTCAGCTGAAAGAAGGCCATAGAGGGGAGCAGGCAGTGAGCGTGGGACCCACAAGTAGGTTAGGTGACATTTTAAAGACATTTTAAAGACAGGTTTTTACAAATATCCCTATTCAAAGAAATTGTTTTATTCCATTAAAAGTCGCCTACATTTTCAGAAATGACTAGGGGTTTGCGGTGGCTCAGTTCCTGAGTGCCCAGCCTGAGTCATTGTAAAGGGTCCTGGAATTCAGAATGTGCCGAGCGGCTGCCCTCTGAAAAGCACCATCTCAAATGGGACACCCAAAAATGGAGGCTCCCAAGATCACTACTCGGTTTTTAAATGAAGAGACTCTTCTGTTTGGATTTAAACTTTCCCCGGTGATGTTTGCCACCCGGGATGAACATAGATCAGATGAGGAGGGGGAGTTCTCCAGTTCTGACTGCTGTCCTCATGTTTAGTTTTTCTTTTGGTGGTGCAGTATTACGTTGTCTTGTGATGACAGGACAAAGCTACAGGAGAGAATAGGGGAAAAAGACAAAATGTATGTGAAAGGAGGTTGTGTCCCCAAGCAGACTTACATCCAGCCAAGGAAATGAATGTGTGTAGTGTGTATGCAATGTATGTGTGTGTGTGTGTGTGTGTACAGTTGTCCTCTGCATGTGTTTGTGCAATGGCTGTGCATTTGTGCAGGGTGCATGTGTACTGTTTGCAGTGTGTTTGTGCAGCATGCCTGCACACGGTGTTTAGCGTGTGTGTTTGCACAGTGCATGCAGTGTTTGTGGAATGTACGTGTAGGGTGCCTGTAAGTGGTGTTCAGCATGTGTGTTTGTGCAGTGCATGTGCGTGCAGTGTGCACATGTGTATGTGTGCAGTGTGGGTGTGTGGTGTGTAACGTGTGTTTGTGCGGTGATTGTGTGTGTGCATAGCTCAGCAGGGTCACGTCCCTGGAGGGTCCCACAAGCCCATTGCTATAAGTGATGAGATTTTGTAACAAAACTCCAAATGGGTGCTGGTGCTCTGCCTCGGCAGTCACTGAACTCACCCGGCAGTTACTGCACGCGAGAAGAGGTTTAAATACGTGTTTTTAACAGAGAGATTTGATGCAACCTCTCTCTCTCTCCTCCAGGATTTCTCTGTCCGGCTCCCCTGGCCAGCAGGAGGGGCACAGCTCCCTACAGAGGCGGGCAAAGAGACGGCTCCCAGCTGGGACGCCTCTTCGTCTCCCATCAGGTGGTGCTGTTGCTACCCCTCCGGGCAGTGTGGCTGGGAGTCCCAGCCAGGCACCAGCTCCTGTTGTTGCTCCCACTGCAGAGTGTGCTGTTTGGAGGGGTCTCAGGTCACAGTCAAGGCTGAAGGGAAGCTCCGGGGACGGGGAACTTTCCTTTTCTTTAACTCTGGCTTGTCACCGGCTCTTTGCACCATTGGGCTAGTGCATGAGACCTGCAAGTGAAAACGGCTCTGCACCAGGATTTAGGTTTGGCGAGCCTGTTCCCATTGGCCGAGCTGAACGATGTGCACAGAGAAAACAAACCTACCTGGACAGAATCACCTGTGATTTTGAAAACCATTTCAGGACAAACACTCCCAGGTGGTGCCGTTATTCACCTGGGGAAGGAACGGCTCCGCCCTGCTGCGCTTACCCAGGCACACCCCACATTCCAACCTGGATGGGAGTCTTTTCCTTAGTAAATTCTGCAGGATCGAGCCTGAAATTTGCAATGTGCCTTTAAGACGATTTGCCTCTCCAGAGGCAAGGAAGGCTGTAAAAAGGGTGAGTGCAGGTGGGCAAAGGTCCGAGGCAGACCCCTGTAAACAGTAAAAGCGAGATTATGTCATTGGTGAGTGTATGTCCCCCCCACACCATTCCCGAGAGGAACTCTTTAGCTCAGACTGTAGCAGTATATGGTTTTGGCTCCAGGGCTCCCTGGTTCAATCCTTGGCGTGCTGGTCAGGAGGGAGAACTGACTTCCTTGACACTGGCATGGATGAGTGGTCCCGGCTGGAGCAGAGAAGGATTTGCAAGCAGCCCTCAGAAGAGTTCACCAGCTCCCCTTGTCTGTGTATGTGCCCCTGTCCTGCTCCGTGTGACTTGGTCAGTGAGTGGGTTTGTGGGCAGGAGTGGTGTGTCTGAAGCAAGAATTGCAAGCCATTAGCGGGAAGTGAATTTCTAGCAGTGAGTCTTTGCATCGGACATCTGATTCCAAGGCACTAACATGTCTCATCAACGTGGTAGCAACATTGGAAGCAGCTGGGTCGACATTTTAACCACTACAGGCCAGATTTTTAATGGTATTTAGATGCCTAAAGATGCCGAGAGGTGCCTAGTGGGATTGTTCGAGGCGCCTGGGCTTAGACATGTTTACGCTCTCCCTCCCACCATAGCTCACACAGGTGGAACTACTGTAGAAGTAGAGCAATAGTGGGGAATTGAGAGCAAAATGCACGGCCTGTGAGCTCTGTTCATGCAGGGACCAGTCCAGCTCCCTCTCTTCCCACTGACTCCACTGGGTGCTGAATTGGAAGACTCCCTGTGCGCCCTACAGTATGTAGCCAGTTCAAATGGTGAATCTCAGCTGCCGGGAGGCCATTCTGGAAATGCAAGATTGGTGAGAAACCCACCGCCTAAAACCTGTTTGCATGGAATATTCACTGAGTAATTTCAGAGAATGAACCAATCGGTGGGAACGCCGTCTGTCCGCAGACAGAACAAAGGGCTAAATGCGCCAAATACATTGCCCTGCTCAGCTCTGGTCACCAGTCTGCCTGGAAATGCGAGAAGAGTCAACCCCACCGTCATAAATTAAGCACTGGGTAGGATGCGTGTCTTTGCTACCACCCACCTCTTTGGGCTGCAGAGGTGGTCTGGCTGCATTTAAATACCCCCCCACAGAACAGCTGCGTAAACCATATTTCTAATTCCTCAGTGTAGAGTCTTCTCTGTGGTTGGGGGCATTTTGGGAATTGAAACCAGCACGAGAAGCAACCTTGACTTGCACCGTTTGCTTTGTTCCATCCTTGCCAGCCCTTACACTGTGTCGTTGCCCTCCGCTGATGTTGGCGGTGTAGATGTCACTAGTGCAGAGCCGGCCTGTTGAAAAACGCCTTTCCTGTGCTTCTGCTCACCTCTCTTAGAAGCTGTGGGCCACGTGCTCCTGTTTGGAAGGAAAATCTGCAGCTGTAGCAGAGATAATAAAGAAAACTAGGGGTGTGTCTCCATTGCTGCCGGAGACGTGAGATGGACAGGTGCTAGTTGCACTCTAGCTAGCTGGCTAAAAATAGAAGGGAGGGGTCTGCGCCACGGTCTGAGGTTCTCGTTCCCTCCGAGGCTGCTTTTATTTAGGTGCCTCTGTTCAGATCTGTGCAACTCACTGAAGGCACCCGAGTTTGGAAACCGGCGCCGCGGCTCTTGGTGTTTTTTCCAAGCACCCTGTGACTATTAATTAATAACGGTGTCCTGTTACAGCGATGGGACAAACCTGAATTTACCAGCGACCCCTTCTGCCCCAAGGATGTGGTCAAGGGGGGAAATCAATAAAAGGCCAAGTGCAACGAGAGCAGCGCTGCATCAAGGCCCTGTAATGGGTAGGGCCGGGTTTCCCTCCTTCCGGGCGCGGGGATCACGTCCTTGCAGCAGGACAACGGCCACCAGCTGCTGTAATGTCCAAGCAGAGCGGTGGGCACGTCTCCACCGCAGTTAGCACATGGTGAGCAGGAAGCAGCCTTGGGCACGAGTGTGCAGTGCAGGGGGAGGGGAACGGGCCGGGGGATGGAAATCTGCATTCCACCAAGTGCTTCCATTGCAGTGTGTCACTGCTGAGCGCCGGGCGAAGGTCCGATGCTATTTGAACTCTTCTTTCTGAGGTTATCAGAAGGGAGCACCCCACATTTTTAGCCACTCATCCAGCTCCCCTGGCTTTTACCTAGGTCGCCTCCTAAGAAGAGCGCCATTGATTTCAGCCAGGAGCATATTGTCCATTGCTCCCTCACCAGCTGGGGGGCTGGCCTGCAGCTCTTCACTGTACTTACCCATCCAGTGGGGTCTCATCTCTGGCCGCACACTGCTTTGTCTGTCTGCCACTGGGAGAAAAATCTGCTGCTTTATTTATCGTCTCCTGCTTCTCTTTCGCTGCCTATGCGCCAAGCAGCCCACTTGGAACTTTCTCCCACTTACTGACCCACCTGATAACAATAATTATGATTTTCTCGGGCCAGCCCCCCCCCCCCCCCCCGCTGTAAATTAGTGCAGCCCCATTGACTAGGACTCTGTTGACATACACCAGTTGTGGATCTAGCCCATTAATATTTCACCAGTGCCAGAAGTATTCATGACACTGTAGAGAAGATGTAGCTCCTGCCCCAAAGGATGAAAATCTTACAATGTGCAGCCCTTACTCACTCTGAGGAGCATTTACTCCCACGAGCAGTGCTGTTCTTCGATGGTGCTGCTCCAGGGAATACGCTCTCCCCAGCAGGGCAATGGGCAAACAAACGAACCATGGTAAAAGCCGGCAAAGGAGAGAGGGACCGGCCTGGGTGAGGACAGAGAAAGCTGTTCAGAAGCCGGGTGTCCTGGTTAGGCCAGGAGGAGAGGGAGCCCTGCATGCCAGGTGCTCTGGTGGAGTGCTTGCACTGTGCCACTGGGGCGGTGATGTTGCAGGTGCAGCGCGTGAGCGTCTCTCCTTCCCTCTCTGCTCTTTACTGTTATTTTTCATTTGGGATGAGATAGGGCAGGAGAAGGGGAGCTGATGGGAAAGGAGAGGAGGCCGGCGGCTGGGAGCTAGCTGAAGGAGGAGGGGTTGGGAGGGGAAGAACAAGGATGTGAGGGGTGCTGGAGGAGGGAGACAACTCCAGCACATGTGGGGGTGGAGAGGCTTGAAGAGTGGCCAGAATGGGCAGAGCCAGAGGCGAGGGCTGAGACGCATGAAGGAGCAGGGCCGTTCGGTGCATGAGGAGCTCCATCGATGGGAGGTGGAGGGAACCAGTTGGTGGGGGAAGGAAGGCTGTCGAGGCCACAGCCTGATTCTCTTGTCCTGGTAGAGGGCTATTTTGGGCAACTGCATCCCAAGCTTTATACACACAAAATGGGTCTCCTTTCGGTTTCCCCGGGGACTGAGGAGGCTTCTTTGAGGTCAAGAGACTAGAAATCTTCTCCCTTCTGCACATGGACCAAAGGAGGGAGGGGAGCTGCTCTGAGTAGGTTCCTCTTTCCCTTCTCACATGTGCCCAGGGAAGGTGGTGTCTGCCCGGGTTTCCTAGGGTCATTTGAAATTAGATCACATTTATATTCCGGGATCCAAATCCCAATCAGATATTAGGGCGCTCACAAAGGAATATCACCTGACAATGGTTACTTCCCAGGTGTCATGTAGAGAGCAGCTGGGGCAAACCCGATTCTTGTCCTCACCACTGAGGTGAGAAAAGCCATTGCACCACATGGCTGGTGCCTCAGCAGGGTTTTCCCTCTAGACTTGCTCAGGTAGATTTCATGGAGAAAAGAAGGGTTTGGTCTTTGGGAGACTTGTAGGTTCTAGTCAAGCAGGAAAAGACTCATTTAAGACCTTGTCATATTGCTGGCAATTAATGTTAATTGTTGGAAAGGATTTTGTGATGGAAAACACACACAGGCTGTTCCGGTCAGCAAAGTGGTGCAGTCTAGCTCAGAAGCCAAACGCTATGGACCAGATCTTCAGCTGGTGTAAATCGGCAAAGCTCTGTTTATACCAGGACCAGATATTATATGCTCTGGGCTAAAGCTATCCTTGTAGGTGGACACCTGATATTCAGCATTTCCGTGCACAGGTATCTATTGAAATAATTCACTGAGGAACGTAGCCTGTGAGGACATAAATGGCGAGGGAAGCTGTCAAAAGACTGGGCAGGAAAATGCAGAAGGTTATGGAGAGAAAAAATCATTGGCCGATGGAAATTTTAACATGTTATATTAGAGGTGTGCTCAACTAAAGTGCCTGACAAAACTAGTACGCTGGGTTCAGAAGGGGTCAAGTGGGGTTTAGGTTTGACAGTGAGTCAAGTTTTGTTCATCACACGTGAGCAATGTTGTACAGCTTGTAAATTATTAATGTATAGATATACTCTCTCACACTCACAAACCTAAAAACCAAAGACATCTGGCAAAAAAGGAATGGAAAAAATACACAGAGAAATTAAACTGCTTGGAATCTACATGTAACCAGTGATGTGAGAGTAAAGAAGAACATGAGAAACAATGGATGTTTGGAATCTACTTATACAGTTAGCAGGTCCAGCCCAGCAAATCCTTACTCACATGCGTATTCTTTACTCATGAAAGTATTTCTGTTGATTTTAATGAGATTAAGATTTTGCGGGTCTGTGGGCACCGATTTAAATTCCTCCCTCATTTAAATAGTTCTTTGATTTCGGGAATTCTTTCCAAATGTCTCAAAATACTATGAGATGATTGTTCCATCAATGTATCCATTCCCCCAAAGCAACTATATCTACATCCATACATTGAGAACAGCCTTTAACATGGTTTGATTTGGACTTTACTATCTACATCACAATAATGACTCCATGCGCAATAATGACTCTAATGCAATCCACTGCTTGCTGGAATTATTTCAGAGAAACCATGCAAGCTAAAATGCTGGAACAAGATATTACACTTCCTGCTGTTGCCTTTATGGGCTTGATTTTCCACTCCGTTACACCATTTTTACATTGGTGTAACTCCGGCGGACTCCATGAAATTACACTGATATAGGGTTGCTGTTAAAAGGTGGAAAGTATTTAAAGTATTAGTAGCACTTGGGCCAGATTCACCAATGTGCTCCGGCTGCTGTGAGCCATTCCAATGTGGCAAAATAGCCATTAAACCTGTCTTAACTGGCCACTTAGCGGTGTTCATAGTTACCCAGTGTCCCTGGAGCTGTGGAAAGCAAGTAGTGCACACCAGTGAATCCCTGCTCTGCCCTGTCCATGAGTACTAGGCACAGGGCAGACCTGTTATCCAGGCTGGATGCTTGTCATCTCCAACACCAGTCAATGTCAGCAATCTACTCTCGATTCCCTAGCTGAACTATGAAGCACTTGTAGGATTTTATCCTGCTGCTTTCTGGTGGAATTAACATTTAAAGTCTCTCCCATCTACATTACAGATCGGTTGAGGCGCTGTATAGGCACATTCCAGCAGTTGCATTGTATGCACTGTGGGGTTGCATTAGAGACTGATAGATTTGAAGGCCAGGAGGGACCATTGTGATTGTCAAGCTTCACATCGTGCACAACATAGGCCGTAGAATTAAAGTATGATCTTCTGCCACTTGAGCTAAAGGACAAAGTCCAACTATCTCCTTCCTTCTGCAATTAGCTGAGTTTCCTTAAATTTGGACAAATGACATTAAATGATTTATTTGTACAAATCTCCTGCGTGAAATAGATCAGCCTCTTTCCATGGTTGCCAATCATTAGATTATATTTTCCCAGAGTTTTCCAAGACGATTTATCCCATACTTGGTGTCTATCATTCAATCAGTGGACTATGATTGTTGTCTTTGTTGTATTGTAGCTTCAGGTTGTGTGAGGATGTACATTGTCATTAAGTTCTTTGTTATCAAGTTCTCTCCAGTTGTTGTTGTTTTTTGCTATGAAGTCCATTTATAAGAGTGATGGTTGGTAGATGTACATTTAAAAATTTCACAGTTTTGGTTTTTCCCCTTTCTCCCAGACAGTAGAATGAATGAAATCCAGAGATTATTTTCTATTGCTCATTTTTAATTTTAATTTTAACTTTTTTTTCATTTTTCCACTCTGTAACCTTCCAAAACTTCCTTCTCTTTGGAAGAGCCGGAGAGCGGCCAGAGGAAAAATGAAACGCTGCTCCTCTAACTTTGCCAAACCATGAGAAGTTTTGAAAAGTGTCAGAGTAGCAAATGGAAAAAATAAGGAGTGGGGGGGGGGGAATCCAATTTATAGGGGAATCACCTGATTCTTCTCAG
Source organism: Trachemys scripta elegans (assembly GCF_013100865.1). Taxonomy (NCBI): domain Eukaryota; kingdom Metazoa; phylum Chordata; order Testudines; family Emydidae; genus Trachemys; species Trachemys scripta. The sequence continues at coordinate 119,854,562 of NC_048303.1, forward strand.
GTTTGCCTCTTTCAAGGTTGGCAAGCCCAGGCCCTCCTGCCCTTGGAGAGCAAGCTATCCTGTTACACAGCTCGGCTAAGCAAGTTCGAGCTGCAGCTGTTTGCCTCCGTGAGAGGCCTATGGGCTTGAGCCAATGCCCACGACAGTTAATGAGGGTCTTTCCAGGACTGCAGTGGGTGCTGGATGAGGCCCATGCAAGACGTGACTGTGCGAAATCCTGCCTTGCTGGTGAGAGCGGATGGGACCACAGCACAAGGTGGTATGGCTGCCGGCATATTTGCAGTTCTCTGCATGCCACAAGCCAGTGGGCCTTCCTGGGACACTTTCCATCCTGAACCCTCATGTAAAGGCAGCAGCAGCTGTTCTACAGCTGTCTGGAGTGGTACCCAAAACACTTGTCGATGGCTAGACAGCTCCTGCACTGTTGTGCTGATCAATCTGGTCTCTGTTTCCTGGTACTCCCCCGTCTGTCTGTCTGTATCCACCGGCTGTTTCTTGGCTTATGTTTAGATGGCAAGCTCTTTGGGGCAGGGGCGATCTGTGTGTACAGCCCTTAGCCCAATGGGGTCCCGGTCCAGGACTGGGACTCCTAAGTGCTACAGTTGCCATGTTTCACCTCAGAGGTGGCTGCATTTCAGTGGTGGATACAGGAACCCCCATGTCTAGTTTGATTATTAGGATCAATGCAGACTCAGTGGGCTCGCTGTGCAAATCCAGCTGCAGGATCTGGCCCTCACTTTGTAAAGCGCTGGAGGGACAGAGACTGGATATAGATGTCACCTATTGCACTGAGAGAGACAAGGTGAGTGAGGTTAATATCTTTTATTGGACCAGCTTCTTCTGGTGGAAGGGACAAGCTCTTCTTCAGGTCTGGGCAGGTCTCTGAAAGCTTCTCCCTTCCACCAGCGGAAGTTGGTCTAGCCAGAGATACCAGCTCACCTTGTCTCTCCCATAACCCGGGACCAACACGGCTACCACGCCACTGCAGATGACATATCTTACTGCCGTGTTGTATTGAATGACAGGGGCAGAGGTGCTCTGAGCATGAAGCCCTTAATATGAGTCAATTAAAAGTGTGTGGGTCTCTCTCAGCCACCACATGTGCAGCTGCACTCTGATTTTGCTAGTTGTTTCCTTTTCAAAGCTCAGGGAGGCTAGAGAGGCTAGTATCTGTGTGTCTGTCTCTCCTCCCCTGCCCGTCTGTCTGTCTGCCTCACTTCCTCTGTCTCAGTGTCTGTCATTCACAACTGTTACAAATCCTGGAGCAAGATGGTGCGCGGGCTGTGAAATGGCTGCGTTTGGTCCCCCTTGGCCAGCCACTGGGAGCTTTTATGAATGGAGCAGTGTTTGCCTCAGGGATCAGGGCTGTGAAGAGCTCATTAATGGATAATGAATTCCCCCCTCCCACCCCCCGTTCCCCGAGAAGGAGTGGTGGTGATAGTGGCGGTGGTGGTTTGACAGAAACAGTGACAGGGCGTGATCTGCCGATGAATGGCCACTGTCATTGACAGAGTGATCGGATGGCAAGCAGCACTGCCGCTCTCTGTTCTAGGCCTGGGGCTTTGATCTCTGGGAGTGTGTTGGCTTCCGCCGGGCCTCTAAGGGGCACCTATTCAAGCCCTTTCCCCCTTCCCCCAGACAGACTAAAAAGAACTGGAGTCTCATACACACACATGCACACACAGAGTGTTCAGCTAAATGCTAATGCCATTCAGCGACCCAAAACTGGAGGCATCTGCAAAGGAGAGCCTCGTCTTCCTTTAGACGGAGCGGTGGGGGCGGGGAGTTTGTTCTTGTCTGGAACCACATTAAAAATGTGAATTTATTAAATGCATCCGGCTTTTCTTAGACCAGGCGCTCACTTGGCCGGCTGAACAGGGAGCTTCCCAAATCAGCCTTCTGCAATGGAACGAAACCAAAACGTGTCCCCACAAAATGAAAGTCGGGAAACAAAACGAAAGGAAACCTTTTGGGTTGAACATTCTGGGTTTTTCATTTCTGTAAAACAGAAACATTTCGTTCTGATTTTGACTTTTGCATTTGTTAAAACGTTATACAGGACAAAGTAAAAGTACGGCAAAGTCATTTCAAAACAGAATACTAAAATGCTCCATTCCAATTTTTTTCTGAAACTAAATTTCACTGAAATTAACATTTTCACAATAAGTTTCAATTTCAGCCCAAAAGCATTTTCTGCTGGAAAAACAATACACTGGAAAATTAGCAGCCGGCTCTAGTAATGAATTCCTGTGTGTAGATCTCATTTGTTACTGTGGCAGGAGTCCCCAAATCCTGCAAGTACCTGAGTATGAGCAGCCCCGACACCCAGCCCTGATCCCCTCTCTACACCTGACCCTGAGCATATCACTATATCTGGCCTTGAGCACCACTGTAACAGGGTGGCCTGTTCCTTTAAGGGCCAGAGGCTTTGGGCCTGTCATTCCTGTTCAATTACCCCTGCCTGCTCCACCTGGCCAGGGGAGGTCTTAAAAGGAGGCAAACCCAGCAACTGAGGGCTGATGGGGGGCAGTGGGCTGTTCTGTAGTGGGCAAGCAGCCCAAGTGAAGATAAGAACCAATCAGGGACTATAGCCCACCTGGAACCCTGCATAGGGGGTGATGGTGCTACCCTTTGGACAGTGAGTTTGAAGCTCAGGAGATGGGGTTGGTGCTGGGACAGTTTCTTGCAGCTGGGCCTAGCCTGTAAAGAAGGGAGCTAACAGCTGAGCCCGGCTGGGCTGCAGATTTGATTGTTTTGCTGTTTTTGGTTCAGTGAAAGACTCGGAAGCCCCCCAAAGGGGGGGGCTCTGTTCTGAGGCCAGGCCAGGCCTGTGGCCACAGTGAGCTGGAGAAGACACTGAGAAACTGAGGCAGGGCTGCTGCAGTACCATTTTCAGCCGTGAGGGACTGCTGGAGCAGCAGCTCTGGGACACCTTCTCTGCACCTGGCCCTGAGCCTCTCTCTACCCCTATTGAAGGTAAGGGCTCTGCCTGCAGGAGTAAAATGAAGTGGGTGCATGTCATGTTTGCCGCATCAGAACCTTAATCAGTATAGGCTGGTAAGGACCCTGATATACCTGTGTGCCCTCCTTGGATCTTTGGCTTTGGCCACATAGTGGTAATCTGGCATTGTGGGACAGCGCCTCTCTTCCCCAAACAGGGTGTGGACAAAGCATTGTCTCCAGCATTGAAAAAGGCTATAGCGGATTATTACCGTCTGGGGCAATGCCTGGCTCTCACGGCTGTTTTCTACTGTCTTTTAGGCACTAAGGGTGAAATGTGCCCTAGGCTTAAGAGGGAATGAAGTGGCGTGTAGGGGGTGGGCTGGTAATTGCAGGGCATCAGTTTCATCCACGGTGCTTTCTGGGCAGTTTAAACCTGATGTGCTGACAATAGTCCAGCTCATGTTAGTGCCTCTCTCCTCCCAAATGAGTGCCTAACTGGCCATTTGGCGCACACAGCCCAGGCATATATTTGTTTAAAACAGAGCCCTTCAGGGCTACATTTTCAAAAGTGCTCATCTCCAGTGTAGGAGTGAAACTGGGTCCCTCCGGCAGTCAGTGAGACTTTTGCCATTGATTTCATTGGGGGCTAGTCTTTCATCTCAGGTGCCTAAACAAAGGGGTCAGATTTTCACCAGTGGTCAGGATCCAGTGGTTCTCAGTGGGAGCTACTGGGAGTTGGACAGCTTTGAAGATGTGGTCACTTCAGAGATATGTAACTAAGGGATTGTCTACACAACGGGCTGATGCAGTCTGATGGGATGTGATATCTAAAGCACAATAACGTGTTGCACGTTAACTGGTCCGTGTAGACCCTGCAGGTGTACATGAAAGGTTCCCCAGTGTACTTTCATGTAGTGCTGTTTCAAACAACACTATTCAAGTGTACCCACAGCATCTGTATGGACCAATTAATAGGCAGCATGCTAGTTCGCTTTAGAAATCACCCCCCCCCCATAGGGTGCATTAGTCCACCGTGTAGACAGGCCGTAAAATGGCTTAACTCAGAGAACACACTTTCTCTCAAGGCACCTACATATTTCATCTTATCTTTCTCTTTAGAACATGCTAGGTTCCTACTTGAAATTACTATCTAGTATAGGAACACAATTCAATCTCATTTGGGGGGTAAATAAGTCACTCTGTGCTGTGATACCAGGCTGATGGGCTCAGGAGATATATTGGAGCTGGTTAATTTTCTGAATGTCTTTCTGTTGGAAAATGCCCTTGGACACAATTTTGTTTTTTTAAAAAGAGACCAAGCATTTTGATAAAGGAATTTTTCAACCTTATTGGAACATCTTGATTTTTTCCATTTTGAAATGACTATCTGTTTCCAAGAAAATATCTAAGAAACTCTCTGTTTCTAAATGATAAAATAAATCAAGTCAAAATCAGAACAAAACATTCTGATTTTTATGAAAAACTTGACTTGAAATGATTTTCCTCCCAAAAAACTTCATTTCATGGCCAATTTTTAAATTGTTTGGTTTTTTGTTCTGATTCAGAACAAAAGCAAATTTTGAAATGTCAGAATTTCCCAGGAAAAGAAATCCTGAGTTTCAACCAGCCCTAAGAAATATCTGTCTAGCCAGACCAAGGGGACATCTAAAAAAAAAAAAGCCTTAGATGCAATGAATAATGGTTTTAATGGTGGGATTTTGTCTCAAGCTGTAAGCCTTGCATTATCTTGCACTTTCCACTTCACCCGTGTACAATCTTCAGATGTTGGATTTCATTTATATATTGCAGGAGAGAGCCAATAGTGAGGATAATAAAAATTGGGAGAATGGGAAACAAAAATGGAGAGAGAGGTAGATTCTCATCAGGCTACATTGTCACAATCCAGTTATTTTGTTCTCTATATAAAATACTTTTTCAATTAGTTGCCTTCATAAGTCATTAAAGACAGGACAGAGCATCTTCTGCAGGGGAAAAGGGCAGCAGTCTGTGGTGGAAGTATATTTAAATTAGAATAATCCAGATCTTGTTTGCTCCTAGGTTTGGCTGGAGTACTTTGACTTGCAGAAGGGAAGGATGCCATATACTGCTCATTTTGCTCTGGAGTAGGGTGTGGGTAGTGCATGGGTTGACTGATTTCTAAACTGGCTAGGGTAAACCTGCAGGTGTTACAGTGCAGTAGAACTCAAGCAAGTTCAGCTTTGTAATTATGGGTCAGTTGACCTCTCAGCGAAGGTCAATTGGATGAAAACTGCTTTCAATGGGCCCACTATAAGGAGGTGAATTGTGACACCTGCTGCCAGGCCTGAGAGGAACAGTCCAGGACATTTCATTTTGCAGCACAGCCAGGCTTCAGAGCCCTTATTTCAAAGGGAAGCCTACGACACGACCAGTTGTACGTTTCAAACCCGTGAAAGGTAGAGTTATTCCTGGCTGTGTGCGTTGGCTTTTCTGACAGGACTGGAATGCAGTCAGATGACAGCAATGATGCTCATCTTTCAGACATGAGCGGATAAGGTTTTACACTGTCTCCCCTCTCCCCCTTTTCTGTACGTAAATCCACATGACTAAAATCAAACATCAAACGAAATGCTTCCAGTTTTGCCATGTAAAAGGAGGTCTGAGGAAATGTAACCTTATTCCAGACTTGGTCGGCTCAAGCGAATGCAAATTTCTGCCGGTAGTAAACAGGGCTTTGAAACATGCTGAGCTCATACCCACCTCAAAGGGCCTCTTACAAAGCATTAAATCTTTTGGCTGCTCAATAGTTAAAACTGTTCGAAGGAACTATTCGAAAACCAGGTACAGTATTTTTCTACACCATGTTTTGTCAGAGTGCCCTGAAGCACTAACCTCGTCATCCCTGTCTTAGTATCTTATCTTGATTTTGCTGAGAATTATAGGCCCTGTTTCTGCAAATGAAGCCACACAGATGGACGCTTGCTCTGGCCAAAGCCTCACTGAAGTCAGTGAGGCTGCACTTGGCCACAAAGGCCAGGCTGTATGGAAAGCCATTGTCAGTGTCAGACCATCAAGAGGCTTTTGGGGGAGAGGGGAAAGAGAACTGAACTTATAGATGGGGTGCAAACACCAAGATTTTTGACAAAAATTAGAGTTTTTGCATATCTTCCCTGAAATCCCAGAAACTTTATGAAAAATTAAATGAGAGTTGTGTGATACTGCTCTGTGTTTGTACAGTGCCTAGCACAATGGGGTCCTGCTCCATGACCGGGTACCACCAGAGAGCTACTAATAAATAACCGGCTGAGGAAGTAGTGGTGACGCCACCTGGTTAAAGGCCTTGTAGCTTGAAGAAATGAACACAGGTCTGGGAGCCCCAGAATTCTGAATGCAGTTCCTCTCTCGTATTGATTGGGCAGCAGACTTTGCACTTATTTACTACTGAACTGACTTCCTGAAGCTACTCCATGAAGCCCAGCGATGGCTGGCCCAGGTCAGGTGACTCAGGATTGTGGGTCTTGGACTGCAGGGCTAAAAACTGCAATGTAGACGTTCGGGCTGGGGCTGGAGCCTGGGCTCTGAAACGCTGTGGGGGGTGAGGGTGGGGGATGGGTTTCAGAGCCTGGGCTCTAGCCTGATCCCAAACTACTAGACTGCAACTTGTAGCCCTGCAGCCTGAGCCCCATAAGTCCGAGTCCGTTGCCCTGGGCTCTGAGACTTGGTGCTGGGGGGTTTATTGCAGCGTAGCTGCATTGTTCTCCTCATTTTGCCTATGGAGGTTTACTGAAGTTAAAGGACTTCCCCATAGTGACTCAAAGCCAGAAGCAGGATCAGACAGCAGGGCTGAAATCTGGGCTCCTTTGACTTCACTGTGAGTTTTGCCATTGATTTCAATCAAGCCGGGACTTGGTCTTGCGTCTCCTGGCTCCCTCTCTGTGGCTAATTTGCTAGGCCACAGTAACTTTCTAGGGCTGAGTTATAAGCCCCTGAAAAACGCGATCCATAATGGAAATGCTGCTGTTTATTGGCACTCCGATTAACGGCTATAATGATGACTTTAAGCTTTTATTCGTGTTCTGTCTGGAGGCTTGTGAAATTAGTATTCCTTTTTAAAATGGACTGGCTGGGCCAAATTTTCCCCCTCCTTCACCCAAGGTTTTCAGTGAGAGGGTCTGTTCCTGTCACATAGCTGAATTCAGTGTTAAAATCTTCTTTTCTCACCCTCCCCCTTTTTTGGCAAAGTAAATACAAATAAAACATAAAATCAGCCATGCACTAATCCAGCCCATTAATAAATGCAAATAGAGACGTTTAGGGTCAGGATATTGGAAATCTGTCAGTAACGGCCATCAGTGACTTCAAAGGCTTTCTGAGAACATGCTTACGGTGTCTTCTCAAAACAGTGCCTTCAGCCATGGCCTGTTGGCGGCTGGTGTGGCTCCAATATGAGGAACCTGTGTTTGCTGTTCTTGGTGTTTTCATTGCCATTTGCTAGGTGCACATGGTTCTTCTGCCTGCACAGGAACACTGTCAATAGCATGCTGGATCTCTGACTATCTGGAGACTGATCACCATTGTATTCGATCACCTTCCTGGTATCTGATTGGCACTCAAACACACAATGCCAGTGTCCTGGTTTGTTTAAATGTCTTCTGTTCATCCTGCAAAAGCTGCCCTCCGTGGTGGCTATGACAAGAGCTGGTAGGGAAATGGGTGCGTGGCGGGTGCCATGGAAAACGTGGACAATTTAAAAAAAAATTGTGTTGTCAAAAAATGTCTACAGAAAATTTCAACTTTTTGTCAAAAAATGAACAAGTTTCAGCTGAAAAGCAAAAGTTTCAACTGGGGAAAATCGGAATGAAATATTTCTTTTCAGGTGGGGGCAATTCAAATCGAAATACTTTGGGATGTCAGATTGAATTACAACATTTCAGGTTGGTTTGCTATTAAACTGTTTCTCCCTGAACTGCCTCAGTGTCTCATGGGTGTTGTAGTTCAAATGTCTTATATCTCTGTTCTCCTCTATGGGACAAACATCCTGGTCAGACTACATCTCTCAGATGCACCCTGGGCTCCCTCTAGCTGATGTGTCTCAGTGCATAACATGGAAGTCAGTTCTGGTGCATCATGGCAGACTTGGTGCGGCCAGGAAGCCTGGCCCGGAAGGGAGAATGGGGTTATGAGGTCCACCTTGGCTGAGGAGGACATTTCAATGTCAAACTGAGCTGAAACTAAACTTTTCAGTTCTGGAATGCTGACATGCTTCATTTGGATCAAAAACATTGACATGGAATGTTCTGACACCTCTGAGTTGAAAGTTTTGGTGTTTGGCCCCAAACATTCGCATATTGGCTGAAAACACAACCAAAAACATTGGTGTTCAAGCAGCCAGTTCAACAAGAAATCAACATTTTCCACAGAAAGCCGACAATTTTCCCCAAAAAATCCATGTGGTCAAACCCCCCCCCCAACTTCCTGTCCAACAATGTAAACAGAATTTTTGCAGTTGGGCATAATTGTGACCTTGATATGAACTGTAGAGCTGTTACCTTGACAGGATTGCCAGCCGTTTCATGTTTGGAATCAAACAGTTTCTTGCCATGCAGGTAGCGTTTTGGCATTGTCACAGTATTCCTTCTGTTTTATTTTCCTGGCATATCATTGTTGTGTAACTACCCCAGCTTTAATAGTCTTTGGCTCAAGAAACTTCTTAGATGTCAGTGCTAAGATTTTTGTTGTTCTGCTCTTGAGACTTTCAACTGGTGATCCTAATCAAGCATTGATGTGTACCTCAATAGTCTAACAGTGCTAAATACGCACCTCTTTCATTAACCAGGGTGTTGCACTTTTAAAAAAAAATCAGGTCCTTTGCTATTTGCACTGACACTTTTGCTAACCCACTTGACTGGGCATAGTAAGGGTTTGATGTGTGTGCTTTAACTGATATCAAAGAGAATTACCCCAATGAACTGCATGTGAATTGTAGCCCCCTGATCTATTATTTGGAATCCCATCGCCAAGCAAACTCTGATTTACAGTGTTGTGTTGTGGCTTGATGTATTGTGCAATTAACAATTAAAAAATACCTCTCCCCTCCCCCAAGTGAGTAGTTGTCAACCAATTGATCTTTCCCATTTCATTCAGATTGGGCACAGGGTAGTCAGGGATCCCATGTAACTTCAGTGGATGTTTTGCATTTTGGTTCCTGGACTTCACACTTAAACAGCTTATCTTGGATGGTATCATCCATACCTGTCCAAAACAGGAGATGCTGGTGTCTGTTTTTTGCAATTCCCAGACTCCTAGGTTTGTGCCTGAACCCCTCCCCGATCATCCTTTCCAAATCCAGATAAAAATGTTTCTGAAACATAAAGGTGGCATTCCCCCATGGCTGCAATACTGATAGCTGTGAAAATGGGGACTCTGGATCAGAACCTGAACTGGTATAAACTGACACAAAGCCACTGAAGTCAATTTAAACCAGCTGAGGATCAGATCCTGTACGTTAAGTGTGCCTGGCTTCTTTTCCTTGATGAACCAGTGCTAAAAAGTCACCCTAAAAGCTATTTTTGCCAAGAATCTCCTCCCATGTAACTTTCCCACTCACATCCTCTTCTACAAAGCAAGAGAAATGGAGGTTACGTATGTACGTCTGAGTCCCAAACAGCTCTTAGAAAATGCAGTCCCTGCTGTCACTAGGAGCGTCACACTTGTGTTTGGAGATACTGATTTGGTTTCTGAAATGTAAGCAAACACTAAGCTGTTAAGGTTTAACCTGTCCATAGCAAGATGGACACCAGCATGGATAGAGAGGAGGAAATTGCCCTGTGCAAACTGTCTGTGCAAAGTGAGTTCCCTGGAAAGTGATAAAATTGCAATCGTCTGCCAAATTGATTCCACTCTGCCTCGCTTTACAGCTCTTTCCTCACTTCAGGGGAGAGATACGTATCTTCCTATGAAAGCTGCGAACTTCCCTGCAGATTGGCACCACCATCCATAGTACAGCACATGCTGTGCACCTCTTCATCACCCTGGAGACAGAAACAAGACTAAATTGTTCCACAGCGGTCAGCCACACTGTGGCCACTGCAGTGAGGGGTCATCAACCTCTGATATTTAAAAAATAATGGTGCGGCTTGAATTTGCTTCCTGTCTTCCATGCTGAGTTTGTAAGCCAGTCACATCTAGCTAGTCACCACAAAATTGAGTCTGGAGCCTTCTGTATAGAAACCGACAACAAACATCCCAGGAAATCATGCTATCTCCATTAAACTGAATGCAACTAGTTAATAATCACCATTTCAAAGGGTGCAAAGACCTTTCCTATTACTCTGGACGTTTCTCTTAAGAACAACCCTACCTAGCGGATAGTTATATATACACACACGCACAAGTAGAGCAACTATCTATAATCTGAATCTGTCAATATTCTGAACATACACAGTCGTCACTCACACAAACAGGATCAAATTTTCAAACCAGCCTTAACTAGGCCTCCACATTTTATGCCCCAAACTTTCTCATAGAAGTGATTGGTAACACAATGAAAATCATTTGATCTGCTCAAAAATCAGGTCTGTAGGCATCTGAATTGTTAAGATAATGCCTGCAAGTTGTGGCTGCAAAAAATGATCCTTTATTATTATCCCATCCCATTGTGCTAGTCACTGTACATTCATATCGCAAGGGATTGGTCCCTGTCCCAAGGATCTTACAATCTAAGGTGGCAAGTTTTTAAAAATCTGGTCTCTGGTGTGTATGAATGCATTTGCAAATGTGTGTGTATATACACACAGACATACCTTTCTCCATTGACCTAACTCCTACAGATATTAAACAAAAGGAAAATGAGAGCCTTTCAAAGGAAGTTGATATACAGTATGTAAATATATTAGGTTGATTATATTACATTGATTATAATTGATTTTTGTTTTATTGGGTACTATTTTTTCCTTGTTTTAATATACGGTAGTATGTTTATACCTAGATCTACAGATGTTTCTCTATCATGTATACTCACACACAATCTGTGTTATGTATATTCAGTAAATGGGAAGACCCACCTAATTATAGCTATAAATTATTCAAAATAGGTAATATATGTATAAAAGATCACTCGGTATCTGCATATATTATCATTGATTTTTGCCAGCCTCTTTCGACAGGCTATCAGTTCCCCCTTGCTTGAATTCAGGACATCCCTTTCAAGTGGGTCCATGCGTGTCTTTGGACGTTGAAAGCAGTATAAGGAGAACAGATATTCTTATGTTCTGCACAGTGCCCAGAAATTCTTTAGATTGACTATATGGTGACCTCACCTTTTCCTCTGTGATTAGCATCTGCCTGTTCATTCCAGTACGACCTATTGCGCTGCCCCCTGCCTTACGTTTCTAATCATCTTCCAAGTCCCACAATCTTTGTTGAACTCTGACATCCGGGACTAGTCATTTGGCTCACCGACATTCATCTGGTAACCCTCCAACCCCATTAGCACGACGTTGTCTCCAATCTTTCTCCTTTCCCGCCTAACTCAGGGAGAGGCAGTGAAGTTTGTGCTCCAAAGTTGAAAATCGTTTTACTTTTGTGTGGAAACAGGGTTATTGGAGTATGTTACTGACAGTAGTCCAGGGATGTCTTGGGGTGGGGGGGGCAATGTCTTAAGGATCACATTAAAAATGAGAGAGACATCGTGTCTTGGGACTCTTCTTTGGGATAAATCCACATCAATATTCCTGATGAATGGAGATATGCCAGATAGGTTCTGTTCTTGCGGACTGAGAGCCTCCTATGTTATGTTCCTTACAATTCACAATGGTTTGCACTTGGGGTGCTTCCTCTTTCTCTTGCATTTCATTTTTCAATGGATGTTTATCTAGCTATTTATCATGGAAGCAACATCAGCCTGTAACTTTGGATGGCTGAATCTCCTCCTGAAATACAACTGCAAAGCAGGGCTGGGTCGCCTAGGGCAGCAGGATTTGGGGGGCGGAAATTCAGCGGTGGCGGGGTCCTTCTGCTCTGGGTCTTCGGCGGAAATTCGGCGGTGGGTCCTTCACTTGCTCCGGGACCCGCCGCCGAAGTGCCCCGAAGACGCGGAGCGGAAGGTCCCCCCGCTGCCGAATGCTCAGAGGAGGAGCGCTGCCGCCTAGGGCGGCAAAAACCCTGGCGCCACTCCTGCTGCAAAGGAACACCAGCCCGAACTAATGCCAACTTCAGTCCAGGGGAGGAGACAGAAAGATCTTTCAACAGATGATTGATTAATAAGCTAACCTCGTCAGAAACGAGCAGGGGGTAAAGTGTGTGTGTGTGAGTATTTGGGAGAAAAAAGGGCATATGAGAGTATCCTGTAACTCAAGTAAAAGGACACCTAGAAGTCTGATAGTTACTAGTGTCCATTAAAAACAAATTATAAACAGAGCAATCCTAGATACAATTGCAGTGAGATGGCAGAGGTCTTTACGAGTGCTGATGGGTTGCCGATAGTCAGCTGAAACAAATGGTTCAATAGTGTGATACCTCAGCTCCCAATAACAGAGGGCAAATGGCCTTCCAGGAGGAGATATAGATTTTCCTCTGAGATATGGAAAGGGAAATAAATTAAATTATGTTAGAACATAGCTTAAAAAAGAGGAGTGGGGGGAGACAGAAAATAAGCTTCTGCCGGCATTTGCAATTTAATTGATATTTGGCGGCAGGAAGCCAATCAGTATAAGTAAATTGACGTTATAAGATAAAAATAATCGCTTAATGGGATACCTTCCCCCCTGGCGGAGACAGAGCGGATAAATGGAGCTAGGCCCACAGAAAGCAGCGTGATGGCTGTTACCGGGTCCAGCCTGCTGCTGACTTACTGGCAGGGTTCTGCTCATGCTGCAGTTTATTTTTATGGCATCTGTCTTCGCTCCCTGAGAGAAGGCAATGAGCAGTTTCACACTGATTGCCGCCCCAGCCAACGGCGGCCGAGAGAGAGCCCATAATTAATGACTTTATTTGCTGGAGCACTGCTGAGAACAATTGAGTTTGTTATGGTAACAACTGATGCCAGCTTTCCCAGAGGCTCAGGGGAGGTGTTTTAGCGTGGAGTCCAGCCGCCAGAAGCCGGGCAGCGTACCAGATGATCCGCTTGCACAGGGAGCGCTGGCAGATGAAGTGTCAATAAAGCTGAGTGATTCAGCCTTGCGCTGATGAGAGCCGAGTGAAGGATGGGGGCTGGCATGAAGCATGGGCCTTTCTGGACACGCGCTTCCAAGATTCATTATTACGATGCCTTTTTTTAACCAGGCAGCAGGGGCTAGTCATCGTGGGAGAGCAGACTCCAGTTCGTTAGTCTCTCTCTGTCTGGGAGACCAGGCGGGTGAGGTAATGTCTGTTCTTGGACCAACTTCTGGTGGGGAGAGAGACAAGCCTTCCAGCTACACTGAGCTCTTCTTCAGGTCTCTCTATCTGGGTCAGGGCTGCCAGGAGACGTTCAGAAAACTGCTGACAGTTTGTGCAGCAAGTTCTTTTTTCTTTCTCTCCTGCCTGCCGGCTTGAAATGCTCTGAATTTCCATTCAGGGGGCAACCGAGACGGTGTGCGACACCGAGGCCAAATCAGAATTTCCCAGAGCGGATGAATTTGTGTATGTTTTGCGGTGCTGCAGGCAAAATTATTTTCATGCTTCAGGCGTTTCCTTGCTTTGATTCCTGTCCCTTGCATTGTCTTTTCGAAGACGTCACTCAGAAGCAAGAATGGCGCAAAACTCGGCTGTTTCCTAAGCAGGGGTTCATGCAAAGATTTTCTTTGGTTTCACTTCACCTTGGTTTACAGCTCCTGAATTTCACTTTGAGTCTTAGGGGTTAAAACAAATGCAGTGTTTCAAAGCGAAACTCTCTCTAAACCACCAAGTTTAATTTGATTGCACCCTGTGCAACCCCCCCCCCCCCCCGCCCCGTCTACATAGCATGATTTTGGTGTGAAAACAGGAAAGACTTCATGTTGGCTTGCATTGGGACCCGTGGTCACTTGCAGAAAGACTGGGTTCAGGTTCAGAGGTCTGTGAACTTTCGATAAACTTGGCCTGGGTTTGGAGACTGTAATGAAACACAGAACCAGGCAAATTCTGTGTGATCTGGTGTTCCACTGAGGACATTTCACACTCTCTTAGTTCCAAGTTTGACTTGCTTATTCCCCCATCTAAATAGACCACAGAGGGCCTTGGCCCCACTCACAATTTATCTTCTCCTAGGGTTGCCAGTTTTGGTTGGATGTATTCCTTGAAGCTTCATCACACGACATAATCTTTAATTGAAGATTAATCTTTAATTCTGGAAACTCCAGGACAATCCTGGAGAGTTGGCAACCCTACCCTCTCCTCTTTCTGCCAATGGCATGTTTTTTCCCATGGATAATTCACATTAAGAGCTCTTGTCGTCTTCAATATTGTCCCTCTATCGTCTCCTTGGGTGGGCATGAGTTTGAATACCATAAGAACGTCCTTCCAAAAGATGCTGAGCTGTTTTGTTTTTCATCATCTGAGCTACCTTCCCTGCCCACTGTTGTGATTTCATCGCATTTACTTCATAGACCTGCTACAGTTCCTATCAGATCTTCCTCTCCACACATCCTTTTCCCCAAATTCATCCAAACACTTTATTCTCCAAGGTATTTATCCGTCTTCCTTCCTTCCCAGTCAGTGGCCAGGTGTCTCATCCTTATCACGCACATAGATCGTCTAGATACATTCTACATTTTAAGCTGGAGACAAGCTTTGCTTGAGTGAAAAGGAACACGGCAAGGGCACAAACGGCAATACTCTTTTATACCTGCCTCTGGAAATTTCCATTACATGCGTCTGACGAAGTGGGTATTCACCCACGAAAGCTTATGCTCCACTACGTTTGTTAGTCTATAAGGTGCCACAGGACTCTTTGTCGCTTTTTGCAATACTTTTGTACACTTAAACATCAGGGCAAATGCTGAAGTTCCTTGAACTTGTTGCTGGTTAAAAAATAGAAGCAAAATTGGGATTCCTCTTTTTTTATTACAATTTACAACCAATGGAAGTTTGACCAAAGACTTGGAGGGGGGCATTTGCAAAAAAACAATCCCCCCCCCATAAAAAACCCCCAACCCAACCACCTTGGGTGCAATTCCTCTCCCTGCCCCATATTTTTAAAGACAAATTTTGCAAATGTTCGAAATGTTCTGACTCCACTCAAACCACTGAACAATGGTGGATTTAAGAGTGCAAACAGGTGCACTATTGCTGAAAGAAAGTGTGTTCTGTGTTTGCTGCCACACAGAGCCAACAGGGGTGTGATCAGAGAAGCAGCATGTGTGTCCCAGTCACCTCCAGGGTCTGCTCATGCAGATCCCTCACAAAGGCAGAAAGGTTCCTCTAATGAGTCCATCTCCGCTGGAATAAAACCAGCAATGCCCAGGAGAGGTAACAGGTAGGGGAGGAGTTGCAGACCAGAGAATAATCGGGATGGATGGGGGAATCCAGTGAATGGATTGCCAATCTGTAATTTAGAGCGTGTTGATGGTCTTTAGTGAGTACAGGCCAGTTGTGGGTCTATTTATGGGATCCTGGGAAAATATTACAAATCACAGCAGCTAAGATGGAGGGGAAGTGAGATTCTTATGCCCTGCCGACAGTGGGTTCTGCACAGTCTACAGTTTTGGCATAAAGAGCCCAGAACTCAGCGTAGTCTTCAGTTTGGAATTCAGTCAAGTGTGGTGGTAATCTCTCACCTAGGTGCATTTTTTTGACATCTTGGCATTGTGGATTGAGCTTGGGGCCAGGAGTCAGGTGCTCCTGGATTCTAACTGTGCTTGCTCTTCCCCCTATCTCTATAGGTTCTATCTCTATAATGGAGATAAGATGTATACACCTTCCCTGCAGAGCTATTGTAAAGTGTAATCTGTTAATGTTGGTAAAGCACGTTACAAATGTAAATCACAGGGTATGTGCTGCTGCTTATTATTATTTATTATTTATTTTATGTGTTACCCTATATAAGTGAGAAGGTCATCTTGGCTTTATAGAGTACTGGTTAGCTAAGAATCAATGGCCTTAGCTATAAGAAGAAAAATGTTAGCTAAAATTTAAAATATACCTTTTATCCTAGTGATGACCAAGCCAGTGAACATGTGATGTATATTAAACCGGGCTGGAAAATGTTCCCCCACCTTGTGGAAAATGCTGACAAAAACAAATAGTTTCTGTCAATTTTCTGCAGAAAACTTCAGCTGTTTATCAGAAAACAGAAAATCCAACTTTTTTTTATTTTCTGTTTTTTTCTTTTTGGCAAACAAAATGTGATAAACTTTGACCAAAGCTTGCCGAAAAAATTCATTTGTTTTGTTCTGTGTTTGGGAGAAAATGTTTAGTCTTCTGAGTGGAAAAATAAGAATTTTCAAGGAAAGCAGATAGTTCCTGCAAAAACCTTAATTTTGCCAAAACCCCAATTTTCCTGGGGGAAAAAATTTTCAACTGTATCTCTTTCTTTGATGCTATTCAGTAGTGTCACACCTTGCAGAGGTGATAGAAAATAATTCTATGGGACCCGTGACAGTCCCAAATTTACAATTTTTTTTTCTAATTCCTCCTCAAAATTGTTTATTTTTAGTGAACGCTTCTTAAAGCAAAGAGTATTTTGTTGCGAATCCCTGGGAATTACCTTACATTAGCCATCTTTCATGTAACATACATCTGAGTAATAATGAGGAGAATATTTGTATTTCTCACAAGATTTGTGGGCTTCGTCTTGCAGTCCTTATTCCACCCAGATTCCCATTGATTTCATTACAAACTCAACCTGAGTAAGGACTGTGAGGCAGGATCTTTGTTTTTTAAGCAATAAAGATTTTCACCTTTTTTTTTTTTTTTTGACATAATCATTATGGGTTTGATTGTGCGGCCATTGCTGAGCACGTATTCACACAAGTAAGTCCCATTGACTACTCTTATGAGTAAATGCTCCTCGGTGTCAATCAAGGTTATACAATCTAATCCTACATTCCTGGCATGCCAGAAGGCGCTAGATGTGCTATAGGATGAGCAGGAAGTATGTATGATAAGAGGGAAATACAGTGCAAAGATAGGTTGGCTTTATTTTGCCTATAGATTAGTGCGGACAAAGCCAGCTTGACTTGGTGTGAGATTGTTGGAGTTCCTTTAGAAATGGACACTTAAAAGGTTTGGTTCTTTTTTACAATCATTTCTGACACATAGCTCAGGAGCAGTTGGTTTTATGCTTCTGTCATTCATCTCACTGATTATTAGGATCTATTTGTATTGTATGGTGTGGAAGAAGCCGAACCATAAAGTTTGGAACCAGTTCAGAATTTCCCCAAAGTTCAGGGGTGTTTGCATAAGAGGTTCTGACTGGCCCATGTCAGACACTAGCCTGTTACAAAGGCTGGATTCTGATCAGGGGCCAGTTTTCTCTAGTGTTTGGGGCATATCTCTCAAACTTCAGATCTGGCGCTGTGTGATACCAGCAATCAAAATCTGTGACAGATTTCCAAAATGTGGCTCACCTGTATTTTGTTGTGTGTCACACCATTGACAGATTATAATGTTTAAAACTGAGCAATTTTGTTTTAAAGGATATTTTCTCATTGTCTGAATTAAAAAAAAAAAAAACCTGGTAAAAACAAACAAGCAAGTTCTTTGATATGCATCCATAAAGTCCTCCCACATGGACCACCAGGAGTATTTGAACCCTGGGCAATCAGTTTTCCAGCATGGATTTCTACCCCCTTGAACCTCAGGAATAACTGTTTCTCCTTCAGCCAACCACAGGACGGGGACTTGGCAAACACATCGCCAGTGGGTTACAAACTATTTGTTGGATTGTAGTGTTGGAGATCAGGAATCGTGGGTTGGGTTTCTAGCTCTGGAAGTGGTAAAATCGTTAGAGCAGTGGTTTGCTAGAGAATAGCCCGAGGTCCTAGATTTAGCACTTTTCAGTCTGAATGGCTGTGTGACTAAGACCTGGGTCTGCCATATTAATTCTGTTCCAAGCTTTGCCTGAAGTGTCCTCAAACAACCTTTCTATTAACTCATCCCTAGTTTTACAGGCAGTACGTGACTGCCTTGTTGGGTGGGTGTATAAGGTCTTAGTGAGTAATAAGGGCTGTGAAGTGCACAGAAATATAGAGGGCAGTCAGTAGCAATGAGAGAGAACTAATGACCTCCTGGCTCCCAGCTCAGTGTGCATAGTCTGCAGGGTATTTTGATGAGGGGCGCTTTCATGTGTCTGTGGAACGCTGCATGGTTTGATCAGGCAGCAGGACAGGAATCCTGATTCAGCCCCAGTGTGGAACATTCTGCACAACCTGCTGTGCTTGAGAGCTCCACGTTGTGGCTACTCAAACCTGGGCTTTTGATCTGGCACAAATGGAATATTATTGGCAATAGGGAGGTACACAAGAGAAATGTGTCAGATTCTGCAAGAAGGAAGGGTTCAGGGACCAATCAGAAGCTGCATACTTCAGCTGTGTTTTCATAGCAATACATGCAAATGATGCCCCATACAAAAAGTACCTCGGGCCAGATCTGAAGCCCTCTACAATGGCTTTGTGGTGTTCTGGCAGCTCAAACCAGCCATAAACCCATTTTAAAGGTCCACTTGAGGATCCTCCATGTGTAGGGGCCTTTGCAGTGCTAGAGCTTCCACCACAACACCCTCTGACTGCTGATACAGTGGTCATGTGCGGGGGTGAAGAGGACCTGACTGGGGATCCCTATGCCCCCATGATCCCTATCTTCTGGAACAGCCCTTGGGTCTATGTGCAACTGGCATAATGTAGATTAGCCTCCATGCATGGAGGAAGGTCTGGCCATTGGATTAAGGTAGAGCAAAGGCCCAGAATCTGGCCCCTAATTACTTCATTTGTTTTGTCTGCAAAGTACTCCATGCTGCAGTGTCTTCTACCCACACACAGCCATTGACAGTAGAACTGGCAGGCAACAGTTTTCCCATCCCAAGAAAATATTTGAGATTTTGAAAAAATGTCAGAATTTCGAACATTCTTGAACTGACAAAATGAAACATTTTGGTTTGCGTCAACTGAAACTTTCATTTCAATGTTGAAATGTTTCATTTTGATTTTGACCATTTGATATTAATGATTTTTTTTCTCTAGCTCAAAGTTTAAAACAAAAAGTAATTTTAAACCAGAAAACTGAATCTTCATTTTGAAAATGTCAATGGGATTATCTATTTGATCTTGTATATAGCTGTGACCCTCTTAGTACCTTGCCCAGACCTGAAGAAGAGCTCTGTGTAGTTTGAAAGCTTGTCTCTCTCTCACCAACAGAGATGGGTCCAATAAAAGATATCCCCTCAGCCACCTTGTCTAGCTAACTGGACATTTCAACAACTTCAAAACTCTTTTTTTACAACTTTTTTTCAAGTTGAGAAATTCATTGAAATGGACCCTTTCCTGTGAACGGTTTCAACAAGGCAACATTTTTTGATGGGAAATTTTTTTTTTTTCAAAATTCCCAGCTAGTTGTCACATACAGTATACACAGTACCCAATTCAGTACCATTGACTTCAATGGATGCATGCTAAAAACCGCAGATCGCTATGTACTCAACACTGGACTTTAGTTTTCAATCCACCACCATCCATTCACAGAAATCATTTGGAGAATAATTCTGAGTAATGAAATTAATTGAGAAAATCATAGTTTGTTCATGGAGAATTGGCTAACATGAAGAGACAAAATTCAGTTAAGCTATTCATTACAAATTATTTGCCGAGTTCTGCCGTTTTCTTTTTCCTGGCAGAGTTACCCAATGAAATTCAAAGAAAATAATGGAATGTAGAAAAACTCTGTCGCAGAAATGAACAGAACAGAAATTGTGAGTGTTTGCTGGAAATCAGCTTCTGATGCGTTAATTTCCATTGGATTCCTAAGCAAAGCTAAAGAGACAGAATCGCTTATCTCACAAAGTATTGACAGAGCTCCAGTGAGAGCGTGCAGGAAGCAACCAACTCGACATAAAACTTCCACAGTAACAATGAAAAGAGTTTTAAAATAATGGAACTACACCTCTACCCCGATATAACGTGACTCGATATAACACGAATTCAGATATAACTTGGTAAAGCAGTGCTCCGGGGGGGAGGGTGCGGGGGGGGCTGCACACTCCGGCGGATCAAAGCAAGTTTGATATAATGCAGTTTCACCTATAACCCGGTAAGATTTTTTTGGCTCCTGAGGACAGCGTTATATCGGCGTAAAGGTGTATATACAGTGAAGTACGTTCAGACTTGCCTGATAAGGGAATCCCTGGCAATATATGCAATATCCAGGGAATTGCACTGTAGATGGCTAAAGTTACTGCAGGATAAATAATTAATGTTTAGGTGGCACTAATTAATTCATTAGTTAGTACAGAGCTACACTGTTTTTTTCCCTTCAAAAATAAAATCTTGCCTGGTTTGATTTTGTTCTGTATTCAACACATCAGAATATTTTAGGTTTCTAAAAGAAGAGCCAGCAAACCCAATATAAAGGATTTAGAGTAACAGCCGTGTTAGTCTGTATCCGCAAAAAGAAGAACAGGAGTACTTGTGGCACCTTAGAGACTAACAAATTTATTAGAGCATATAAAGGATTTAGTTCTTGTTAGAGCTGAATGCTTTTGGACTCCTTCCCTTGTGCAATTTTAAGAAACTGTGATGACAAAAGTTTTAATAACTAAAATAATGGGGCGCTAAGAGGCCTTGTGTCGCCAGGGCATAGTTGGCTCTGCTGGTGTGTTCTTCTCCCACAATGTGTCTTGTCTAGTTAGATGGAAGCTCTTTGAGGGCAGGAACTGTGCTGCTCTGTTTGTGCAGCACCTGGCACAGTGGGGCCCTGTTCTTGGTGGGTCCTGAGGCACTGCCGTAATGAACATGTTGCATTCATCATGATTGTGGATCATGTTGGTACATGCCAATGGAATATGAAATTTAAGGGGTGGATAGCGGCTGAAATTTAATTTGCAAGTTGAGAATTGCATGCCATGGATTAATGAAGATTCAAAATTGGGGGGAGGAGAACAGCTGAGGTGGATTAAGACCTAAAGTACAATGGTAAATCCATAACTATTATCATTTGTTATTTACCATTAACTATTTATACATGTCGGTACTGTGCATGTTTACGGGCTAATAGAGAACACACACATGCACAGATTTATAGTACCGTGCCGTCCAAAACTCACCCCTTAGGGGCTTGTGCGTCTTCCATTCAATGCAAAGGATGATGCCCTCTGGGACCAGATACTGCCACGTGTGTTCCAGGGATGGGATTTTGGGTGGCAGTGTTGTGCCCACAGGGCTGAATTACAACGTTGAGAGCCGGGGGGGGAGGCAGGAGGAGATGGAGTACGGGGTGCGCCCCAGTGCCAATGGAGAAAAGCATTCAGACTGTGGAAGTCAAGTGGCCTCCAGTTTCATGAGCACTAGATCTTGCTAATCTGCAGCACTGTGGGTACCTGTGCTTCCCACTGCCATGTTGTCCCCCTGGGGCTTGCTGGTACTCAGTTGGCCCCAGACTCCCAGCTCTCTGACAATAGTAGCCAAATCGCGGTTGCCCCCTGCACATGTGTGCTAGGGCTGCAGGCAGGATCCTTGCTCTCACATATATATTACATCGTAGGGTTTGTGACCGATAATGGGAGGGGAGGGGGGGGTAACTTTTCCCAAGTTAGGGATGAACTTGGGAAATGGGGCAACACATAGGTTTTGTGAATTCATCATCCTAACCAAATTAAGGCCCCAATGCTCTAAAAAGAACACGTGAACAGACCCCTACGCCTGCATGAAGCCTTATTGAAGTCAATGAGGTAGGGGTGCATATGGCTCTCTCTAAAACCGGGGCCTATATTATTTCAGATCCCGACATTCCAAACTTCCGGCACGCTGGTTTCTGGCTCTGACATCCTGGCCCCCTCAATGTCATTGGCAAAACTCCCAGTGACACCAGCGGGGCTGGGATTTCCCGCTCTGTGTACGTATCTTGTAGACAAACTTGATTAAAATGCTAAGAAACCTCCAACTTGTCTCCAAAGTGAGGCTAGAGGCACAAGCTATCATTCTGTGGTTATCAGAATGGACGATGCACAGACACAATTTCTGGGCGTGAGAAATAGACACAAATGTTTGGGTTGTGATATTGCCCAGTATGAAATGGTGGAATTTCATCCATACTTTTTTTTGTTTGCAACGAATGTTGCCCAACTCTAACTCACTGATAAAATATGTAAAATACTATTAAAACTACATATTTCACATAAATTGCAATAATATACTTGTAAATATTTTATACTATAATAGGGTTCTGATCTCCATTATGGAATAAGCAACAGAGGGTCCTGTGGCACCTTTAAGACTAACAGAAGTATTGGGAGCATAAGCTTTCGTGGGTAAGAACCTCATTTCTTCAGATGCAAGCCAATACTTCTGTTAGTCTTAAAGGTGCCACAGGACCCTCTGTTGCTTTTTACAGTTTCAGACTAACACGGCTACCCCTCTGATACTTGATTATGGAATAAAGTCCCACTCCTGCAAAGAGTCACTGATGGCCTGTCATATTCAAGGGGTCAGTCTAGATGATCTGCTGATCCCTGGGGCTGTGAACTCTGCTCTTCCGTGTACTGTTTTTGGATTCTAAGCTCTTTGGGAGGAGGGACCGACTCGTCCTGTGTGTTGATTCAGTGCCTAGCACAATGGGGCCCAGTCTCCCTTGGTGCCTCTAGCTGCTATTGAGATATCAATTAAATAATTTAATTAAATGTATTTACATGACTGCAGTCTGAAAGGAACGGGTACAAATACTATACTAATAACAGCAACAAAAATAATTCTCATCCATGACTAATGACTGCCAGTTGCTTTTGAAGAGTGTATCGTTCTGAGCCTTGCAACGTCTGGGACTGGATCCAGAGCCCATCAAAGTCAATAGGAGTCTTTCAGTGGGCTTTGGGTCAGACCCGTACCTAGTTAATGTTTGTATATCAGATGCTGCTGCTGATTTTGCACTCGGCTGTACTAGTGTTCACTTTAACTCTGCGTGTTGCACCCTTACCTCCATTACACACAAACCCGAATAGTTCAGTCAGTGTAACAGCGCGTTCCACCCTTCTGCAGCGGTGCCGGTTTCGTTCACTAATGACGTGTACTGGTTTGAACGGTGGGGTGCAGAAAGGGAGGCGGCCCACTGCATGTAAATTCCTTTAATCCACCCTTCGAATGCGTGTTAGTCTAGTCAGGGATGTCTTGCTGACATCCTGGGACCGACACAGCTACAACAACACTGCGTTTAGTCAGGTATGTTCAGACAGCACTGTCATGAAGCACTGAATAGCGTAGAATCCCCTTTAGTCAAGAATGTGGTTCTGAACCTGTACCCAGCCCTGGGCGAAGGCTGAAATCTGAGAGTTTTGCTGTTGGTTTCAGAGGGACCAGGATTTTGCCTGTGGTAGTGAAGACCAGACAGGACGCTCCTCCAGGGATGGAAGTGGAGGTCCCTTGTGTTTTGGAAAGTGCCTCCATCAGATCCATAGGTTGTTTTGTTTTTTTTAAAGCCAGAAGGGACCTGTTCAATCCTTTAGTCTGACCTCCTGTATATCACAAGACAGAATTTAGATAGTTGACTGGAGCCGGGGCTTGGCACAAGACAGTGCCTGGCATAAGGAACATATGGGCTGGCACTATTTGCTGCTATCGGCCAGACAAAGTGAGGCCAATTTGGCTGTGGCTATTCACGAGCAACAAAAGCAGGCAGCGCTTTAGGCTTCCCTCTCTGCACAGCACAGTGTTGGGTTTTGTGTATTTGTGTAGTTTTGTCGAGTCCAGCTGCATCAATGATGGGCACTTAAAACACCCCCATTAAACAAAGAAATAAAACTAGTCTCTGGGCCTGATCCTGTGTGCACATAACCATGTGTATATTTCTTACTAGTGGAGATCCATTGGCTTCGATAGGGCTCTCCACAGGAGCAGGGTAATGCATATGTGCAGGTGTTTATAGGATTGGGTGCTTCTTCGGGGTGGATACTGCAAGGTGCTGAGCCCTCAGGCCCTGCCTGTGCAAAACACTTCAGCATCTGCTATTTATGTGCTTAAAGTTAAGCATGCGCATAAGTGGTTTGCAGGATCAGGGCCAAAGGGCTCAGCACCTTGCAGGATTGAATTCTTCATCGACCAGCTCCTTTCAGTACAACTATCCAGGAACTGCTCACAACTGGGCATCTTCATAGAGCGTGGGAGAATGTACTGCTTGGCGTAGCACCTAAAACACAACTCCGTCAGCTGCCATATTGGGTGAAATCCTGGCCCCACTGAAGTCAGTTGCAAAAGTCCCATTGATTTCAATGGCATGGAGATTTCACCCACTGGATCCATTCTGCTAACATCAACAAATACCTTATAGAAGAAGTGATAGCATATTGGCTGGGTTTACAGAGATCCTTTTGGATTGTTCATATATTTTTGCACTGGTTTTCTTTCTCAGCTATCAGTTTTAGGTTTCTTTTCTAGTTCTGCTTCTCTCTTGACATCTGGAGTAATGTACTTATAGAATCCAATTCACATGTACACTAAGACCCCTGTACACTGCCACTCTGGTATAAAGCAGTCTTTGGGCTTGTCTATACTACCTGCAGGATTGGTGGGCAGCTATTGATCCAGTGGGGGTCGATTTATTGCGTCAGACGCGATAAATCGACCACTGAATGCTCTCCCATCAACTCTGGTACTCCACCAGAACGAGGAACGCAAGCGGAGTCGACAGGAGAGCGTCAGCTGTCGACTTACCGCAGTGAAGACACCGCGGTAAGTAGATCTAAGTACGTCAACTTCAGCTACGCTATTCATGTAGCTAAAGTTGCGTATCTTAGATCGACCCTGCGTGGTAGTGTAGACAAGCCTTTAAGTGGAAATGATAGCCTGGATACTGTAATGTAAGAAGAAGCTATCAGTTCTTTGGGGAATATTAAGGCATTATTTGCCTGTTATTTGTGGTACATTCTTACAACAAAGCAGTAGCAACAGCAAACCCTTCACTTCTGAACAAACATCTCTCTTGAGCAAACCTCTGTCTATCTATCTAACCATCTCCCCATTGCTAAGATTCTTAGCACTGACCAGAGATGTGAAGCAAATCAGTATTTTTCAAAATTACAAATTCTTGTCCCATCAGGTATTCGGGGAGTCTGGTTTGGCAGGTCTGTGCTAAACAGAGGCTCTAGCTTTATCTTCTGCTGCTCCTTTTCCATCTTAGGAAAACATTCATGGAACTTGCTTTTCAAAAAAGATGATTAAAAGATGTTAAAACAGGGTGTTGAGCGAAGTATACATGATTTTAAAATACTTTAGGTGACCTTATAACAACCAGTTAAAAAGCAATTTCAGACTGGCGTGCATAACATGTGCACATGTCTCTATAACGTGTTGTATGACACATCTTAGAAAAAGGGATTAAGAAGAAATCAATTTCTCATAATTTATTAACAAACTCGTCATGACTGTTATTTTATTCAAAGAATTACAGCAGTTACAATCCCTCTTATTAGAGTTTCTATAGTATATACTGTACCTGGGTTATAGTTAGGACTGGCTCTAGGGGTTCTGCTGCCTAGGCAAACTAGCCAGTGGCCACCTCCACTAGCCCTGAAGGCATCCATGCCATTAACTTGGCTATAAAACCTGCTGAAATCAAAAGGACACTTTCCTTTGACTTCAATGAGCTTTGGATTAGGCCCGTACTAAATATCTTGCTGCCTCTTATCTTTCACTGACCCCTGTTCTGCCTTTCTGATTGAGCCAGTCCTAATTGTATTACACTTTGCATAATGTAGTGCTGATTGAGTTCCTTGTTTTTTTTTACTCAGCTTCTTTATTTTTAAATTATACCCCTGAGGGTTTGATCTCCTTGCCAGTGGGAGAAATGTAGCGTCAGAAATAGCTTTTGTGATGCTGTATTTTTTAAAAGTGCCAACAATATCAGTATTTCCATCTCCAAGAATTCAAAAGTCATGAATCAGCCCCCCACCCTCAAATCATGAGATTAAAAGGAAAAAAATCTGGGTTCTGTGTTTTGTAGTTTATGGTCTTTAGGGTGCACTTTGGACAAACCTCCAGGCTTGCCTTTGCAACCTAGAGGCCTGGAAACTTACTTTATTAAAAAGGAAAGCTGAGATTCTAACCTAATCCTGTGACTCCAGGAGCTGGAGCTTTAGGGAGAACGCCAAATGTCATGAGACTCGTGATAAAATTGCAATAGTTGGCAACACTGCACCATGTAACTCCTTTCCTTCGACTTTTAGCATAAAGTTTTGGAGTGACATCACAGGAGCTCAGAAGGCCCATAACACAACAGGGGCCACAATGGTTCTGCTACGATGGGGAGCTAGGAGATACTTTTGTGGCTAGTGTGGAGAACTCTACAGCACATGCATGTCCAGGGCCGGCTCCAGGGTTTTGGAGCCGCGATCGCGAACTGCAGCGGCAATTCGGCGGGAGGTCCTTCGCTCCGAGGTGGAGTGAGGGACCATCCACCGAATTGCCGCTGAATACCTGGACGTGCCGCCCCTCTCCGGAGCGGCCGCCCCAAGCACCTGCTTGACAAGCTGGTGCCTGGAGCCGGCCCTGCGCATGTCATGGGACTGAGTGCTGCAGTGCTGCAAGGGGAGAAAGGGAGCTTTAGACCTGCCACCACCCCCCCAGCAGTGGACTGTGTCTGATAGAAAGAGGCTCAGTGTAGCTGATTCAGGAGTGCAGGCCATGAGAGTCATGGACGGCACCAATTCATCGGCTACATTCCCTGTATAGGAGAATGTAGGAGGCCAAGATATTACTGGATTAAGGCTTTCGGCACAACACACCACTGGCTCTGCTAGCTTCAGTCCTGCCCCCATACCATGGTACCACCTCCCACATGGGCACGACTGGTAGCGAGATGCCTCCTTCACCAGAAAGGACAGCAGATGGGGGCCGGTGGGAGGGTGTGCGTGTTGTACATCTCACCTCAGGTGACCAGACAGCAAAGGTGAAAAATCGGGACCAGGGATGGGAGGTAATAGGTGCCTATATAAGACAAAGCCCCAAATATCAGGACTGTCCCTATAAAATTGGGACATCTGGTCACCCTAATCTCACCTCACAAAACACTGTTTCATACAGGCATAGAGTCGGCCTCTCTGCCATGACTAGAGCTGGGCAAAATTTTTCAGATGTAACTTTTCCTCCCCCCAGTGAAAAATGCAGATTTGGCCACTCGAAAACATTTCACAAATTCATCCGTTTTTCCGAATTGCTTCAGACGAAAAAAACAAACCAAACAAATTCCAGAAAGTCAAAATGTTGTGTTTCGACACTTTCTAAAGGAAACATCAATTTTGGGGAGCAAAATGACTTTTTTTTTCTTAGAAGTTTCCTTTAGATTTATTTTAAAAAAAAAAAGGGGGGGGGGAGAAAAACCCATCAAAACACTCAGTTATACAAAGTTTTCTTAAAATCTGAAACAATTTATTTTTATTTCACTTTTCAATTTGCCAAAAAAAAAAATAAAAAATTAAATGGTTTTCAGGTTGACCTAAAACACTTCCCCCTCCCCAATTTTTATTTTATTTTATTTATTTATTCCCCCCACCGGAACGGCCAGTGAACCAGAAAATCCGTCATTTGCACAGATCTCTCTCTAGCCAAGATCCTGGGGCTTGTCTGTCAGGCAGGTTCCTGATTCTCTGCCCAGCTCACAGCCCCAGTGCAACCCAGTGGCTGTTCCATCCTACACCAGTTAGCAAGGGTCTCCAAACCCCCTACACCTGGTCAGGTGGGGGTAAGAGCCAGCTATGCCAGCTTTCCCGCACCTCAAAACTCTCCCAAACTGGTGGGATTCTCATCCGGCTGGAAACGCACTGTGAAACAGGATCCAAACCATGACCATCAATACTTGCTTATGCCTTTTAAAGTGCACAGCTGTGAACCTGAACACCCGCTGTGCCTGCCAGCAGGACCGTTACTCATGGTGGGGAGCGCCCCTACACACAAGCAATCGCTATTTGCAGCACTATTTGCACACGTGCTTCCCACCGTGCATAAGGGATGCAGAGTCAGACTCGTGGAGATCAGATTTGTGGAGTAAGAAGGTGTGAGTTTTATGATGTTCCTTTTCCAACCATAGTGCACTTGAATGTGATTTGGGAGCAGCAATTGTGTTAACACGAACAGATTTTATAGTAAGATTTCAATATGGGTGTATGAGACCTTTAAAGGAATAATCTGTGACTCACTGAGTTGATGGTTTGTAATGGCAGTAAGGCTATGTTTAAATATACAGTGTTAAACAAAGCAAAGAACTCCCCCAGGAAGAAACCCCAAAACCAAAAAAACCCAACCAATCAAACCTTCTCATAAAAACTTTCCTGCATGCCTTTGATCACGGGCCCACATATCCAGCAATTCTGCAGCCATGGAATTGACCCCTGGTTTCAGAATTGTGCTCCAGAATCTCAGCTTTCATTTAAAAAGCTATTCTTTTTTATAGCCTTCATAGTAGCAAGGAACATCTTAAAAACCATGACCCCAAATGTTACCATGGCAGCATTGTCTGCCGACTGTCTGGAACCATAACTGGGAAAGGAGAACTGCCCCAGACGAGTCTGTGGGGTAATAAGACTGCAGCATGAAGATGGCAGTGTAATATCCACCCCATTAACTGATTCATTGTTGATCATTTTAGCAGAGGCATCCAGATAATAGGTTTATTCCATGATCTTGGACTGCTTCAATTCTTTAATTTATCTGACCCGGCTGCAGAATATCCACTGAAATCCAGGAACCTGGCTACAGGATGTAGACCCAGCTGGCCTCGGAACACGTGGGGTCTGGCCTTGGAGAGACCAGCTGCTGTTTTGGTTTACGACACTGTGGCGAATCAGAGTGCTTATGGCCATTTTAAAAGGGTTAAGGCAGTATTTTTTTTTATTTTATTATTTAAAAAACAACAACACAGGAGTGTATTTGAGGCAGGCAGATGTGCTGTAGAGAACCACGCTTTAATACTCTTTAAAGTACCTGAAGCCATCCCCTTCTCAGAAGGGATGAAACAAAAGGGTGACTGCCGATTGCTGGGGTCAGAATTCTATAGCTCGTACCAACAAGCGTCCCCACACTTCAGAATCAATCTCTCTTTTATCATTTGTTAAGGCTCCATTATGCTATACATGATGCTGTGCCGTCTAGTTTCCCCATTGATTTTTAGGGCCAGGAGGGATCACCAAGTCTGATGTCCTAGTATTATCCCCATTTTACAAATGAGGAAACTGAGGTGGCATGATTTACCCAAGACAATAAAGAGAGTCTATGGCAGAGCTGGGAATAAAATGTCCTTTGTCCTAGGCCAGCGCATTAACCACAAGGCCATGCTTGCAGTTGCAAAGGGCCCTGTTACAATTCCAAGGAACAAGTGTGGCTGGCCAGAGACTGCGCGGCACAATCTGCTGCCCTAGGCAACGTTTCAGGGTGCTGCCCCCCCACGCCACTCAAATTTGGTTTGGCCATTCCTCCGTCATGGCAGAGGGGCAGTTGGGCCAAACCTGCTGCCCTAGGTGGCTGCATAGCTTGTCTATAGCTAGAGCGGCATCTGCGGATGGCAAACGATAAGAAGGAAGCCAGGATGGAACAGCCAGAGTGAGTTTTACACAGGCTAGTTATGTGTGTAACTTGATGGCTGTGAATTATTTGACATTTAAAAAACCAGAGATAAATAATAGCAGCAAACCTCCACTAACCCACAGGTATAATTAATCATTGTCTCTCTCTTTCCCTCCCTCCCCACTGCACACACATCCGCCCCCCCACCCCGCCCTTCTGTCAGGCTGTGTTCACTTTCTAGACATAGCGTGCTAAATTCTACATGGGCAATCCCAATTCAAGTCAATAGGAGTTGGATGTTTGTACCAAGGGCGCAGTTCAGCTCATTGTTTGTATAGCACTTTGAGATAGTTGAGTGTGAAAGGTGCCATAAATTAAGTTCTCTTGTATCTATCTACCTACCTACGGTATGCAGAACATTACAGGCATGAAAACAAGGCAGAGTAGATGAGATGGTGGATAATTCTAATTGTTACACACCTATATCACTGTATGGTGGGCTTGGTTTTTACAGTCATTCTGTCTGTGACATCAGTAAAACACAAGAGATTAAAATGCAACTTTAATATGGGAGCGTTCAGCAAAAATTCTGACTACTTCTAAACTTGGCCATGAGACAATACACTTCAGCATCTGTCTGCTGGTCTCTGTGTATCCAAGACGAGCAGAACTGGTCCCAAGTATATCTAACAGGTCAAGCTTTGAAATGAAGAAGCAATAAGCCAGTGAAATGGTACTATCACCAAAACATGATTGATCAATTGAATTCTATCAGAGACAGTGGGCAGTGAGATTAACTCAGGCCTGATAGGTTCAATGAGTTAAAGCATGATGTTCATTTCAGCTTCATTTCACCAGTCTTTGCTTGTGAAATTGGTCAATCAATAGAGGTTGAAGATCATATATATATATATATCGGTGACCATCTTATAGGGAATATAATCTAGTGTAGTCAGCTCCTGACTCCGGCTGCCTTCAGTGGGTAATGGAGACAGAGCTGAGACTCTATCAGTGCCATCGAAATGGCCTGATATCTTCTCCAAATGAAAAGTATTTTTGGATCTCTGATGATTTATCTTCCCCCCCCCCCACACCCTCTCACTTTGATCTACGGCAAAAACCATACCCATCTTGGAGAAATATAGTGATTTCTCTTGAAAACATTTCTTCACTGAGCAGATATATACACAAAGCTTCTTTATAGTGATATTGTCCCTTGCAAAAATAAATAAGTGTTTAGAAAACTCAGCCTGGGTAAATGCAAAGATCTCCCACTGTGCATGTGATTTTTTTGAAACCATTACTTTGATACAGACAGAGACCAAGTAACTGCCTGCTACAAAATGCTGAGGAGATGGGCTGGAAATGCAGTTTACATTTTAAGCAAAGCCTTCCAAGTGGTAATTAAACAAAATTTTCATTTTTTCTTGACTAATTTACAGGCATGATACAAGGAAACAAATCACCTTTTTTGCCCCTGGTAATATTTCATTTGCTTCATAATGTTTTAAACGTAGTGGGTAACATCCTTCCTAATTAGCTTGCATCTTCTGTAAGGTGGAGTAATTAGGTATGATATTAGGTAATGAAGTTGGACAGTACAAAGTAGAGACGGAAACCATGTCCTTTATTAGTATGAGCTGTTAATGCTATTGGTTCTCTGCCTTCTTGATTAACCTTTTAAAGCCATGTTGGTGCTTAAAAAAATGCTCCCAGCATATTTGTCCTATACAATAACATCATAACGTTAGACAAAAGTATTTCACATAGACCTATATTTAAGATAGAATAGTATAGGGAAAATTTATTCTAGTTGAATGTGAATCTTAAGCCAGCTCCTTAGCTGGTATAAACTGGCTTAGCTCCATATGTTGATTTATACCAGTTGAAAATCTGGTCTGTCATACTCCGCAATTATACACTAATATTAATAATACAGTGATGTAATACTAGTTCCCTTTTCTGGATAAGCAAAGATAGTGTGGCGCTGACGTTTTCATTTAGGTTCTTTTAAATACAATCCTGTAGTTCTAATTTTGCACCGGCTTTTTAGAAGTGTCTTAAACGCAAGTCTCATTTGTGCTCCTAAGTCACCTAGGGGCATTTCTGAAATTCCTATTGTTTTGTGAAATGGATCCGGGGTAATTATTTGGGTATACGCTGGTGCTACAAGCAAGGTCACAGCTTAGCCGATCCTTTAAGGTGATATCTCCATTCCTCTCCCCTGTCTCCCAAAGTAATTCCTTCTTAAATAACAAAGACTTTCTACTCCTGCATATTATTTAGGCAGCTCAAGTAGTAGATTGTCAGCAATAGACATCAATGACACACCTTCCTGAAGGTGGACCTGTTATACGCCTGACTGTGCCTGTGTTATTTACAGACTGTTATTTACTGTTGGGATCTCCTTTATTAGCACGAGTGTTGATTATATTAGCCTACAGCTGCCTAAACTGATTCAGATTTATTCAGACGGTGGCCGACATTTCTTGTTAAAGTGAAGCTCGCTTTTCAGGGTACAAAAACAACAACAACGAAGGAGGAGTTTGTAGTTTTGCTTATTGATGCGAGGAAAGCAGCACAGAGAGCTCTGGCTGCCTTTCTTCTAGTGAGGACTGGCCAGTGGTAAGTATGGAACGGGGGTCTTTGGGAGCCTGTTGGGATGTCAGTGGGACCCTTCAACCGGCATGGAACACCCTGACAAACACGGGTGGTGTCCCACACAATGAGTCCTTTACTTGTGAACTGTGTGCCAGATTGTGACTTGGATTACACGCTCCACAGGGATAAGACTCCGCCGCTCAAACTTTGATTGGCTACCTGGTCGTTGGGTCTGGGGATGCAGGTTTAAGCAGGTGCACCACTCCCCCAGATCAGGTGGCCAGGGCAGGGAGGACACAGCCAAGCGTCACTGAGCCAAAGCGTATGGCTGTTGTAGTCAGCTGCTGGGATAGGCCAGCAGAAACTTACAAGCCCACAAGGAGCAGGGCAAATCTGGGAGGGAATAGTGAGTACATGCCTTGGCAGCACGATGCTTCCTGGGATTTCTTCTCAAGTACCATGGTATGCATCGTTCCCCCTTTTGACCTGAGCAGCAAGCCATGAATCAGGGTCTCCTAGATTGTTCCAGTTAGGAGGAGAAATTGGTGAGAGTCAGGTATTTTCCAGTGCAATTTTGTTTATTTGCAAGGAATGTACACAATCCTGTTTCCCTGAACACCATTGGAATCAAACAGCAGGAGACCGTGCCTTTGTTCACTGTTCCTGGCATGCCCGACCAGCTAGCACTCTGTACCCAGAAAGCTTTTTCTCAGCTTTACCTCAGGGGCACATGACGGTGCTTCCAGGTGTCTGCTTAGCTTTCTCTCTCTGCTTCTGGCTTGCTTCTGTCTCACTGTCCCTGGGTGTCTCGCTGCCCACAAAATCCAGATTATTGGGTGGGGTCTCATACCCCCTTTGTTTTAGGTGAGGCTGTTTAGCGGATTCTCACAGCTCACGAGGGGGAAGAGATCCCAAGCATTTGGATGAGGTTTAACCCAACCCACAACAGCACCATCACTTACATAAGTCTGTGCCTAAAGGCACAAACTTGCCTATAAAATATAAACACACACACACACATACACACACCCCTGGGGCTGTAAAGGATGAAGCATTTGCTTTGGGACAGTATCTTCTTTCAAATCAAGGAGAATCCTGTGCTTGCCTCCTTTATTAGCATTTCTGGAAAGATGCCATTGGACTGGGAACTAATTGTTTTGCAGAGTAGGTGGGTGCACACGTCCTGTGACTGTCAACAAAACATAACCCTCCTAGGCTGGTGCATTGATTATATGAAAAATGTCTTTACCGCTCCCTGGTGCCTGTTTATAACCCAAACTGTTTCAACCTGCCAACGGTATTTTAATGATCGAAGATGTTCTGGTGAACTGAAACAATGCATGATGCTAATGATAATTATCTTGCATTTATATAATGCCTTGCAGTCAAATGCGCCCCAAAGACCTGTATGAACTTTGCTATTTGACATTATGTACTATGCCCAGGATATAGGAAGCATATTGCCCTCCAGTGGAACGAACCTATTCCATAGCCAAATGCAGTGACTGTTTGACAGTGCACAGCAATGCTGAATACCAGTTCAGGACAGGAAGTGAAAAAAATACTGTACCCACTGGAAAGTTCAGGTGTTGGGGGTTGCAGAGGGAGTGTGGGGGGAGAGGGGTGGATTTAGGTAAGCAGAATGCAATTAACAAAGTTTGAAATTGATCTGGACAGTGGAGCCAAAACCACTCGTTAATGGTCACAAGTAATTAAAACAGAATTAGTCCCAGCATCATTTTTGCCTGTCTCTATATCCTGAAAGTGCACCATGTATTGTACATCATTCAGCTAAAACAAAACCAAGTGGCACCAGGAAGTGCTCCATGTTGCACTCACTGGAAAGGAGAACAGATCCTGGCCCAAAGTAAGGTCTTTCTGCACTGTTTCTGGGGTGCAACGAGGCCTTAAAAGCGCCCTAAATGAGCAGCTGAATATCCTAAATGAGTTTAAAACTGGTGTATTTATTATTGTTGTTGTTGTATTGTGGTAGAGCTCTAGCCCCACTGTGCTAGGCGCGGGACACATACAGAACTAACAGATGGTTCCTGCCCTGTCAGCGTGTCCTACCTCCCCGGTATTGGGGGTTGGAATGGGCATTTGTGGGTTGGAGAGTGGTCAAGGCTTAGCCCCAGAGCACTTCTGGTGGTTCTTACTGTGTAATCACCTACAGCCGAAAGATCTGGTATAACTCTGGGTACTGAAAGAAAATGGCTGCCTTATGCAAATCCGGAAAAGAGGGGGTAAAGGAGGGCCTGCAGAATGTGCCATATAGAAGGCACCTGCTAAGATACTTTTTCCTTGTTTGTTGCCCTGACCATATCTCAGCCCTTATTGAATCCCTACGCTGGTTCCCCTTTCAACACCACACCAAGCTCTGATCTTGACCTTCAAGGGCCTTAACAAAGTTGCCTCTCCCTACTTATCCACTCTTATCTCGTAGCCCTGTGCTCCTGGCAGCTCCACTGATGATACCCGCTTTGGAGGCCTGTTTGTCTCCTTCTCTCACAACCACCTCTGTGCTTTCTTCCACGCTGCCCCCACGTCCTTCCTGCACAGGTCTGCAAAGGCACCGCCCTCTTGTCTTCTAAGTCACCACTTGTGGTGAGGTGTACGTGCAGTCCTCCAACTAATGCTGACTGGGTCAAGTGGCTGTGAGGGGTGGGTGACATTAGAGAGTGTGTGTGAGATCTATCAAAGGTATTTCAAAATTGTGTATATCTGGCCGGAGCCCTGTCCCCTACCCTTCGTATGTCTCTTGTCTTCGATTGTCTGCGTCTTGTGTAGGGACTGTGTCCTACTGGGTGTTCACATTAGCGCCTAGCACAATGGGGCCCTGATCCTGACTGGGGCCTTTGGGAGCAACTGTAATACTACTAAATACTTCTCCTGCTACTACTTCAATTCCTAATGTTTACTTTTGGTAACCCAGGCAATCAGTAACATCCAGTGATGTAACCAAATAATCACTTGAGCCAAAATAAAGCTAATTCTAATCTTCTTCAGATATGCCCACCAAACCAAAAAAAAAGTCAAGGGATGTGCTTACTGCAAGTATGTGGTGTTGCAATTGTTTCTAGTGAAACAAGAATCCACTGCACCATATTTAAACAATTATACACCCACTCTTTTGATAAACAATGCAGGAACCATTAGAAACGCATGGAACATTTTTCAGGTCATTCTATACCTTAGATTATTTTTCTCCCTTTCATCACCCCCTCAGCCCCCAGACTGAAATTGTGTAAAGCTTTAACTTCAAAGCCAAATTGTGAATAACATTGGTTTAACCTGAAATTTAAAGCCGGCATTTCCATGCTCTGTAGACAGGGGCTCCCTGGCCTTTTGCTACCATGCAGCTAGCAACCAGAATTTTAATTTTATAAGCCATGGTTGACTAAACCCAGCACTAGGTCTATTAGATATTATTTGATTTGGAATAGAAAAAAGATTTAAAGATACACTGCTCTCCTATAAACCTTTGTACCTTTTCACACTACTGTATGCATGTCTAGACATTCTGTTCAAAGGACAAGTTCAGATTTTCCCTGATGGATTAAAAAATTGACTCTAAAATTGTTAAATAAACCTACCAGTGATATTCCTGATTTAAGTCAGAATGACTGTGTCTAAACAGGCAAATAAAAAGCGGTTATGACTTGAATCATTGGCTATAAAGCAAAAGGATTCCTCTTTCTGTTTCCTGGTTTGTCTTCCTAACAGCAACCACACATTCTGTGGCACCAGTATGGTAAAGAGGCTGGTCAAAGTTTTCCAAAGTGATTTTAAGTACCTCAATTTTGGGGATCCAATTTGATATACCTTAAAGGGCCCTGATTTTCTCAGTGTTGGTGTGCGGAGCTTTGTGGAAACGAGG
The DNA here is from genome assembly GCF_013100865.1 of Trachemys scripta elegans. NCBI lineage: Eukaryota > Metazoa > Chordata > Testudines > Emydidae > Trachemys > Trachemys scripta. Next base: position 119,890,610 of record NC_048303.1, read on the forward strand.
GGGTTTTAAATTGTTTCAAGTTGAGCACGCAAAATTGCTTTTGAAAATCTTGACCGCTGTACGTAAAGACCTAATCCTGCATTACTGTAAGTCGTGGGAGTTTGGCATGGATTTCAAAGGGGGTAGGATTGACTCCTACCGGAAGAGTGGTTGTTGCATAGATCTCTTTAGATACTTGCCATCGGCAAGTTTAAATGATGCAGAACCTGTAGTAACAATTGTCAACGCTGCTGGACATTTACAAGCCATTCGTAAGGGAAGCCATCTTAACTGTAAACAAAACCTTCTCTCGTATGATATGTTTAGTTACACAACGCAAAACTTTCTTTAAGGCAGCTCTTGTCTTTCAAATGTGCTCATTTTTGGTATCTAGTGCAGTGTTGCCAGCTCTGACAATTTATTGCAAGTCATGCGGTATGTGGTGTTTTTGTTTAAAGCTCCTGGAGTCATGTGAATATGGGAGAATCTCAGCTTTCGTTTAATAAAAGTACATTTGTAGCCCTCATGGTTGCAGAGAAAGGCATGAAAATGCTACCAAGTGCATTTTAAAGGCTCAGAAATCAAAAGGCAAATAAAAAGCAACCATGTTTTTATCTTCTGAAAATCTTGTTACTTTTAAGCCAATCACATGATTTTGGGGGCCCTGTTTCATGATTTTTGAACCTCTGGGGCTGGCAAAACTGCTGAGTAATGTTGCTAGTCTCTGCCAAATGAATGGGCCTAGAAAACACCCATTGATCTTCAGGAGCGAGCCATCCCACCGCTGCTGTAAAATCTTATAACTAATACAAGCGGCCATTACAACTAACACTGGATTGTGAGCCAGGAGCCAAAAGGGCAAAGCAGACCAGACCTTCTAGGATACAGTCATGGTGCCTACTGGTGAGTGCCAGGCCATCTTTGATAGCTGGGCTGCTATTGGTCAGTTGTAGTTTCTGATCAGCCCTGGGATTGGCTGGTGGGCTACGACCTAGACAAGGTGGAGCTGGCTGCAAACAGGCGTCTTTTTGCTCTGACCTCCACTGCTATAGAGTAGATGGCAAAGTTTAGCGTAGCACTGAAATTCACCAATGAAAAATATGGCTCGCAGCACAGCAGGAACACCTCCATTCTGCAGGCAGAAGAAGCAGCTAATACGTTTAGTGTGTGACTCAGGGGCTAGGAAAACCTGCCTGTAACACCTCAGCTGCTGTGGCTTGATGCTATGAACCCTCAGGAATTATGCATATGGCAACAATGGAACATTACATTTGTTTTTGGGGGCATGGAGAACTGCCTTTTCTAAGGTTACTGATAACCGTAAATGTGTTCTGTTTATCTCTTGGATCCTGATCATTTTGTTATGTATCAGGATAAAGACACTTTGGACTTGAAAATCTCCATTTGCACCTAGGAGGAAGCTAGCCTTTATGGTACCTCATAAAGTTAGCAATGGAATGCATTTAGTAAATTGCGTTACGACTTTGCTATTATAAATGACACCGCGGTTTAATAGCGTCTCTTCCACAAGTGTGTAACTTTTCCTTTTGAACCTGCTGACACATGTAATCAAAGGACAGAGTGGAACGCAGTGAGAGGCCGCTGCGTTGTGGCGGTCATTGTAATAGCAATTTATTCTTCTGTGTATTTTGTCATCTTTGAAAGGTATTCAGGAATCTCCAGTACCAAACGGCCATTCCCTCCCGGGTCGAGATTTCCTTCGGAAACAGATGCGAGGAGATCTTTTCACCCAGCAGCAGTTAGAAGTGTTGGATCGAGTCTTTGAGAGGCAACATTATTCTGACATCTTCACAACAACTGAACCCATCAAACCAGAGCAGGTACGATTATGAACCACCAAGCTTTTCAAATGCACACTTTCTGCCTGTAGACACTTTCTTGCAGGAAATCACCAAACGCTTAGTTCTCAAGTTCTAACTAGGAGAACATTGGAGAGTGGGCGTCACATCAAATTCTGTATCAATAAGTGCACAGCAGTCATAAAGGAGTCTGAGTTTGAAAAAAATTAAAAGTTGCTGTTTAAAGGATATAAAGTGTTTGGGGTGTGAAGTTGCATCTGATGGTAGCTTTATAGCAGGATTTGCAAAGAAGGCCAAGGTTTTCAGAATTGTGCAACTAATTTGGGTGCATAATTACTGTGACTGTGCATATAAAGTGGGATTTTTTGCACATGTAAATGACCAGTCTGTCTAGGGTGACCAGATGTCCCTATTTTATAGGGACAGTCCCGAAATTTGGGGCTTTTTCTGATATAGGCTCCTATTACCCCCCACCCCCTGTACCGATTTTTCACACTTGATGTCTGGTCACCCTAAGTCTGTCATCTAACTGGCCATTTGCTCAGGCAAATACCTGATTTGTGTATACAATTTGGATGGTTGCATGTGCAGATCAGTTGTGTAGTTCTGAAAAATCTGGCCCTGTTTTTAGGAAGATCTTATATTTCCACTCCTGTTTTTCATATATGGGAATAAAGCACTTATAGGTGTTGACTTACTCTGTTTGTTTGCTAAGTAGCAGGTTCTCGCTGCTGTTAGACCACTGGTGCAGTACATGTCGTTGCTGTCCTCTGTGTGATGTAGACATTAAACTATTGCTGTCAGTTCAAGTATAGGGTTCACTTGCCACTGGTTCAGTATTTAGCAATACATCCAGTTAATCATTGGTAATGTCCTACATTTCCACTGTTGAACCAGGGTTCCAGGATGTAAAGATGGAAGGACTGGTCTCCCTTGCTTGCACACATCCATATGAGAGCAATGGAGGGATATCCAGAAAGTGGGAACATCCTGGATAAATTCAGGTTCTGGTAGTGGCTCAAGGAATGGAGAAATATGTTGCTATGAATTTTTTTTGAGAGAGTCCTATGCAGTGCTGAAAATTATGCATTATGGTGGAAATCCCATGAGCCTTCGATCACCAGTGTGATCTCTAAATATTGGAGAAGCTTCTCCTTGGTTTTGTGGTCGTTGCAGTGTGTTCTACTTATGTATGTTGCAACTCTGAACCTGAACGTGCAAAGCCACTAGGTCACCGTTCATATCCAGCAGTAATTGGGGGAGTGGAGGGGGGAAGGGAGCTCATATCATAATGAGCTTGTTTTGTTCCTAGTTAGAAAAAGCAAACAAGGCTGTCGCTGTGGGTGAGAGGAAAGCAAGCACTGAGAGACTCAAAGAGTGAAATGCCTTTGTGTGCCACTAGATGGTGATTATTCCATCGCTAACGTCCGTTGGGGTAACGTGGAGATGCTAGCACAGCACTTGTCCACATCATCGGCTCTTTCCACACTGGCTACATGAAAGTCTTTAGCTGCTAGTTCTCTTTCAGTTTCCTTACTTTCACGGGTCAAAAATGATCGAAAAGAAAATGCTGTGCTGGGAAAAGGCTGCTTTGCCACCTTGTTGAATCTTTCAGATTCAACGTCACTCAGTGTCACTCAGAATTGGAGTTCGAAGTCAGCGTACACAGCACGGCAACACATCTAGGCGGGTGAAGTGTTGCAGGTTACCGAACCCCTGCGGTGGACCTGTTGCTCTAAGCAGAACAAAGGGATCAGCCCAGGTGTGCGGCTGTGCTATCCTGACCACCACACATTTAGCTGGCTGTGGTGAAGACCGATTGCGCCAGATCCTTTTTATCTGTATTCTTGGGTGGCTGGTCCTGCTAGTTAGTCATGAGTTAATTGGGAGGAATGGGCCCACTAATTTAATAGCTAAGACCCGGATCCTCCAAGGTACGTAGGTACCTAACTCCCACTGAAATCTATCAGTTAGGCGTCTCCATACCTTGGAGGATCTGGGCCTAAGGGCTTGACACTGTGAGTTGTTGAGCACCTACTGAGCACCTCTGAGTGTCTGTAGCTCCTGTGGGAGTTACTGGGAGCCGAGGGTGTTCAGCACTGTGCAGAACTGGCCTTCATAGGATTTGATATATTTAATCAAAAACGGAGTTTGCAGCCTGATTGCCGTAGAGAGGTCTGAGTGCATCCGCCTGCCTGGGGAAGCTTGGACCCAGGTTTTCAGTTTGTACGACGGGCTGGTAGTTATTTTCACAGCTAGAAGACCGGCAGTCCTAATGAACACGGACGCTATGTGCAGTAGCTCTGTTCCCTAACTTGTAGCAGATGGAGCCCACCTCAGTCCTCCTCAGAGAGGCCAGCCTAGCCCTGCAGACGTGAAGAAATGGCGAGCGTCTCTGGCTCCAGTCTCAGACCCAAAGAAATCAATTATAAACGAAATGTTGAAGATATTAATTGCTAGAAGGGGAAAACCAGAAATCTCCCGGCAATATATAGTCACAGCAGCCGTAAGAGCCTGATCCAAAGGCCATTGAACTTAATGGAAAGAGTCCTGTTGAGTTCAAGGGACTATGGGCCAAGTGCTAAGCGAGCAATGGGGGTAGGAATGAGTAGCGGTTGCTGAGGAGACACAGAAATATGCTAATGCGCGTCATTCGCCCCAGAGGTGTGGCATTCTGGCCCATTGTGACAATAAGCTGCCTGTTCCCTAACTAAAGTAAATATCCATAAATATCTGCCATGCTGCCAGTTTTAGTAATTTTACTCAGGCCCAGCCTTTCTTGATTTCAGGAAGTGGTTTGCTTGAGTGGGAGCTCCAGGATTTGGTCCATTATTCGTGCAGGTGAATTACAATTCTCTGTCCATTCGAATACGGAGCCTCCCACAGTTCTGCCTTGGGAGCTCCCCGTGGGGATTTTCAAACAAACGGTGAGTGGAGATGTGGTCAGGCTGCAAAATGCCCATCTAGGTTTTGAGATGTTCGGGGCATTGGCGCTTGGGTTTTGGCTCAGCCCGTCGTAAAGAGAAAGGTCATCGGCGATGTTTAGAGGTGGATCCTGGTTTGGATTTTGAGCCCCTTCAAAGCTTGTGGTGTTTGGATCGCAGCATGTTAGTTTGGTGTCCGCTCTAAATTGAGCATCTGCAAACTAATGGCAAAACTCTCCTGTCTGATGCTCCGTCCGCGCTTGTGGAGCACGCATGGGCGGCTGCGGGAGCTCCATGTGTAGATGAGACTGAAGCTCTTCAGTGCAGGGTGGAGAAGAGAATTGTGTTTGGAGGCAGCTTACCGTGGACTAGGTCTAGGTGTGGTGCAGGGAGCAGGTTGCACTCACTTCCTGGCTGGCAGTGCCCCTGCCCCTATGTGCTCCCACTCTGAAGCAGTTCAGGCCGAATTGGTTGAAATCCTCCCACGGGCTCTTGCTGGGACATGGCTCTATGTATGTGTCAGTGTTATGTCCTGAATTAGGGCACTTACTTACCTTGGTGAACACTTACCCAAACCAGCAGTCCCGCTCAGCTGTCTGTTCCCAGTCTATTTAATTCGTCACAGTTTGTTTTATTCTAGCATGGGCACAGCCCATGCCAGCTCACAGCGTGCAGTTGTCAGACCCCACAAGCTAAGTAAGCCTCAACTGGGACAGGACTGGAGTAGGGGACTTCTAAAGGAATTCCAGAATTAAAGGAATACAAGAGGCACCGGTGAGCTTCTGAGTCAGTGCTAAAACAATGCCACAGCCTGGCTCTGGAAATCCTGTGCCCGATGACAGATGGTTTAAGTCCTCAGGACACTTTTCACGCAAGTAGGTGTGACAGCATCAATTTCAGCTTTGGTAACTGTGCTTTACCTGACGTTTCATTTCTCTGTGGTATTCGTTTTTGCTTCCTGCCCTAAACTGTTGTGTAGTTTTCCCCTCTGAGCTGCAAACCAGCTGCTTTGTGGTCTCCCAGGGGTGACTGCAATGCAGAGGTGGGTAAACTGATTGATTGCGGTTTATATGGAGCATTTGGCACGTCTGAGAGACTTTAGGCTGGGGTGTTGTGAAAATACATTCACTTATGTTTTGGGGGGGTTAATCTAGTGATAAGCACCATAGAAAAGCTCATGAGGAAATTAATAATTCTATCTTCAGAGCAGGGTTTGAATAGTGTGCAGTAAATAAGGCCTGGGGTCACACACTGAACAATGAGGAGAAAACAAAATGTTGAATAGCTGCTCATTTAGTGAGCAACATCCAGTCAGTGCACTGAATGAGACAGGCTCCTGTATCAAATAGTATGTGATCATATCATTAAAGGCTGTATCATAACACAGACACACAAGGGGCCCGAACTAAGGTTGCAACAGGCAACCTGATTTCTGGCATTTCTTAACTTTTGAGTGCTTGGCTTTGCAATCTACATGTTCTTTTAATGTACAGTTTTGTATGCATAAATGCATATGTACATATTGTAATGTTAAGGTTGTAAAGTCAAGCACACAGAAGTTAGGAAATGCCAGAATTAAGGTTGCCCATGAGACCTTAATTTGATCCCCTTGCACATAGGCATTCTGGGTGGGGAAAAATGCAAAAGTAAATATTAATTCCTTTTGTCATGTTGTGTCCTTATGTGTTCACTATCTGCAAGCATCCCGTGGTGAGTTTGTACTTGCAGAAACTTTTAGCATAACATAGATTTCATGTATTCCTGGAAACTGAATTTTAAATTCTCTCTCACAAATATTTGCACCAGAAGCCCTATTGCATTCTTCTAATCAAGAAACAAGCTGACACCATCTGACCTTTCTGATCAATCACAGCAAAGCAACCCGGCTTGAGCTTCAAATATTTCTGGTCCATTTGCAAAGAAAGACATTCACACCATCTTTCCCCAGGCTGGGATCAGAACCTACTTTTCCTTTTTGTGTCGTCTTGGTGTGGGGCCCAGATCTTGCTGTTAGCTACCCCTTGATGGAGCTTCATGGGACATGCCAATGGGTCACCCAAGAGTGTCTATCTTCTGGGGGCCGGGCATATAACTCTGCTGCTGTAGTCAGGGTCTTACTGTTCCTAGTGCCACCAGCAGCTGAATTATTTCTACCCGTACCTGCCAGCAGCCTCAGGCAAAAAACCAGGAGATGTTTAATGAGCACAAATTTACATAAATTGGATTAAGCCTCACATAGGCTGGGTGGTTGGCCCTGATTACCACCATCCGTGTAATTGCATGGAGCAATCGCTGCTGTCAACAAGCAAAGCTATTGTTTGCACTGGAGGGGCTTATGCCAGGGTTTCAAGCAGGTGCAAACGCCACCAGTGAAAACACTGGCTTTGCCTGTCTGCGCAAAGCGTTGCAACAGTGCAGCTAGACTGACAGCAGGCCACAGACAGCTGTTATCAGTGCTGGTCTCCAGGCTAGACAATGCCTTAGGGCGTGTCTTCACTGCAGAATTAACTCAGCTCTTGCTTAGGTGTTGCCCCAACCTAGCCCCGCCCACTCACAAAGCCGTCTCCGCTGGGCATGGGCTGTTGCTTTAATCGGGACTAGTTGGCCCATCTGGGGCTATAGGCTAAAGCCCTGGTGCTGCCCTTGAGCCCAGAAGGACAGACAAGCTCTCCCACGACTCACGGGGAAAGAATCCTAAAGTGACTCAGCTGATGGCAGCGCCAAGAGCCATAGGATGTGGCCCCAGGAGTCCCAGCAACACACACAGGAGAGCGTAGCACCTGTGGGGAACCAGTGACTCTTAGATGGCTTTGCAGTGTGGCTGCTCACACCCAAGCGGGGCTTCCCTGGGTGTTCAATTTGAGTCAGCGGTACCCACGTCTAACTGTGAAGGGGAGACACCCCCTTAGATCGGTTGATGCTGAGGCAGGGTTCCTCAGCTCAGTGGGGAGAGACTTCCACACACTCCCTGTACTATAGGGAGAGACCACCCCAATGAATTTGCCCTTCCTCCCCAACAGGCTCTTAAATGTCTAAGTCACTTTTTAAAAGGGGACATACACTCTTAAGTCACTCTGGCACTTCTGAAAATTTTTACCTAAGAGTTGGCTGAAAAATGGGGCAAACTTTCAAGAAAATGTTCACGAAAAATTCATCCTGGTTTCTCCCTCCCATTGAAATGCAATACTTTGATGAAATTTGTCACTGGAAAACATTCCAATCATTTCTATCATTGGTTAAAATGGGACACATTTTTCACCCAAATGTGAAAAATCCATCCCATTTCTGGGGTCCATGTTTACAGAAACAGATGAAAACTGTTGCTGAAAAATCAACATTCAGTAAACTTTGACCAGCTCTGAGGCACTGGAGATTTGAGGAGATACACGCCACTTTCCCCTCTCCCATCCCAAGGACAAATGGTAAGGGGCATTCCCATGGCCTGTGGAATGAGGGGATCGCTGGGGTAGTGAGATCTGCATTCATAATTTTGGATACAAACAACGTGAAAGTTGGTAGCTTCAAAACATTTCATCTGAGTTTCACTTTGAGATTTTCATGTTCTTTTGAACCTGAAATGGAAAAACACGTGGTGCAAAAACATGCCTAAATGTATCTGCAGTGAAGTTCTGTACACTAAAACTATGGTTTTGTTCAGGTCTAATCTCTGATCTATACTATTTTCTAATCTTCTATTGATCTACAACAGCCATTGTTTAACAGCAACAGCTCAGATCCTCAGCTGGTATAAATCAGTGTGGCTGCATTGCAATCAGTGGAGCTAGTCCAATTTACACTAGCTGAAAATCTGGCCCAATATATGCACCAGAATCAGACAACCATTTAGAGGATTTGGGTCATGAATTGCCTACCAAAAAAAATCTAAACTGGATTCCTGTCTCCATCTTAAATGGATTTGCTGTTACACTCCAAGCATTGCACCTGGGTCCAATCCTCGTTGAAGCCAACAGGAATATTTCCATTGACTTCAACGGGGCTTAGATCAGAGCCATAATGAGGCATAACCTGGTGTGACCAACTACAACACTATGTAAATCAAAGACTTAAAAGACAACCCCTTGTTATTAATAGCAGACAATTCCCAGTGCTGTGCAGCAATTTTCCTGTTACCTTTCGATTGGACGTCAAATTCAGTTTGGGATAAAATTTGCATATTTTGGATTTGGATAAGCATTCAGGAGTTTGTTTAAAAAAATTGGGTTACAAATCCATCAGGTGGAAGGAAAAAAATGAAATTCTGTTCAAAATGAAATACTGCTCTTTAAATCTCCTTTGCTTTAGAAAGAATCAGGATAAGGTAGCTGGAGCAAATACGTGTCTCTTGGCACCTGTGCTTAGAGAGGACTTAATTCCCTTTGAAAATTTTCAGTTTTTACTTTTATGAATAATAATCTTAAAATCTCATGTGTCAAATTGAGAGCTTGTGTTTTCCACTTAAAGCATCTGTACCGCAGAAAGGGCTCTGCAGTCTCCGTAGGAATAACCCCGGTGAAAGAAGGTGGGATGAATGGTAAAATCCAACTTGTACAGTTTGAATTTGGGCTTCAGCTATAAAAACACACAAGACAATGACATAATGAATGACTTTTTTTTTTCTGGTTAAACTGATTCACTGAGGTAGATGAGTACAAGGTGAGGAACTGATGGTATGATCACTACTTGTGCAAAGCCACTGGACTATGAATAACGCAGCCTGGTTTCCTGTTAGGAACTAACTTTTTTGATGAATGACGACTTCTGACAATCTTATTAGAGTATTAAAGGGGAAAATGATTTAAGTATGAAAATTCCTTGAATCTCCCAAGTTCATTCTTAGTGAAATTAACCATGTTGGATCATGAAACAAAAAATATAAAGCCGATATTTATTGAAATCTTACTAAAACCGTCTGTGGTCTAAGACTGGACAGTGGTAAAATCATCCCTGGCTACAGTTACACCTTCTGGGCACAATCTTTCACTCCTTCACCACTTGTAAAGTCTATGGGCCAAATTCTGCTCTGTTATTCCATTGCAAACTCCACTGACATTGAGGGGTTATACAAGTGTTAACTGAGGACTGGCTGAGTCCCAACCTCTCATAAATAGTGTGCAAAGGCAATGAGTTAAAACAGAATTAACATCCAGCTAAACTTCTGTCTCCCAAGACTTCCCTGCAGTAATCCCTGTGGCTACTATCCTAGTTCTCTTTTGATAGAGATCCACTTCCAACTTTTTTGTATCCCTTTTGGAGTTAACAAGCCACACTTACCACAATACGTCAGCAGCTTTGTACAGGTTTCTAATGTCCAGTGGGCCACCCAAAAAGCTCTGCCATTGGGAGAGTAACTGAAAACCAAATTTGGGCTATTGGGGATACAAGGTGTTGGGATAAAACTTTCTCCGACAGGACGCAGCTATCGGAATGCAATCATCTCAGAGAGTCGGAGACTCTTCTCCTACCTGTGCTACTGAGAATCATTGTTTTCTCTTCCTGGAAACCAAAAGAAGTTCATCATAAAATATACTGAACCCTGTCTGAAACGACTGCTCTTTATGGCCCTGATCCAATGCCAGTTGGAACCAATGAAAGATGCCCATTTGGTTGCAGTAGGCATTGGATTGGGCTATCTGAGGGCTAATATTTGCTTTGTACTTCTCCATAATACGACCGTTACACCGGACAGCTTTTACAGCCAAGCAGAGCAGCCTGGAGAAGTGTATCTTTGGACACTTGGAAGGAAAGTGTAATAGATGGCCATCCAGTATGCAGTAATCAGCAGGATTTAACACATCGTCTCCTGGAGAATAAATACTGTTTCATTTCATCGTTTGTTGTTTGAGTTGCAATTGTTCTTATCCCTGCAAAATGGCAGTGGAACAGGAAGGATAAAAATAACCTCGGAGGAAAACAGATTTACAAAGCAGTTTCTCTCTCAAGTAAAACTACCTTTGATTCTGTCTGTAGTTTTATTGGGGGGTGGGGGAAAGCAACTCCTAAATCTGGCACAAGAAAGTACATCAGGAAAGAAAAACCTTCCCCTATTTACTCTCAATAGACTATTAAACAACACCAGGCTATTAATTTGGCTTTTGAGTCTTCACTAAAGCCCATAAAAGCGCACAGTTGTCAAATGGAGTTCATTTTAATTTCCTTTCAATCACAGTAAATTATTCAGGTGATAAATCAGCTGGGGCAGCCTCCTGGCTGTAATAGAAACCCTAATTCCTGGCTAATTATCCAGCCCATTGCTGCCAACAGATCAATACCACTACACAATGGAAAAGGGCTAAAGGCCTGCGATGGGCAGAGGCAGAAGACAGCAGCTGGGAACACTGACATGCCTGTGACCTCCCTCGAAGTTCAAAGGTCGCAGGAGGCTAAACTGTGCAAAGGAACTGACCCCTGCCTTTTTTTTTTTTTTTTTTAAAGGAATGCATCCCCTTCCAGTAATTAATTTATCCCCAGACTTGCAATATTTTGCTGAGGCAATTATAGCATTGCAATTCACAGCTTGTCCTTCTGCCTTTGCCTTTGTTACTGTGGCTTTGCTGGCCCGTCGCTACTTACAGGGAGCTAATCCCGCAGTCTGTCTGAGTGTGTGTATGTACCAGAGACAGCCCCTGCTGGGTTCTTGTCTGGAGTGGAATTCAATTTGCCTCTCCAGCTTTATAAATGAGAGTAAAATATACTTCCTTTTTCATTTGCCTACCATGTATAAGACATGGGGCAGGCCCTCCCTCTCTTCAGAAGGATTTGAGTCATCCATTTAAATCTCTTGTATTTGCGACTATTCTGTTCCACAGCAAAACAAAAGGTGGCCAACTAACAAGGCGAGGCCTGGTTTGACCTTTAGGTTATATTCGGGTGGATGGCCTACTGAACTGCCATACAGTACAACTCTGAACTGCCATACAGGAGCTCTATGGTAGGTGTGAATCCTGTTCATGATATCTAGCTACTTCGGCATCCAGGGAAAAGTAGGGTGGCCATTGGCAAAACTTGGCTGTTCAAAAACTGCTCTTAGGATAAAGACCTCCAAGGATGGAGATACCTAACCCTCCATTTTAAGAGTTTTTTTTTTTTTTTTTGCTTTTCTCTTCACTGCCCCTCCCCCGCCCAAAAAATAATCTGTGTAAATGTATTTTTACGGCTGGGGTGAAGCCAAAGAATCTACTCTAAAAAGCAGCTAAACAAATCTCTCCTGCTAGAAGCTCAAATGAGATGGGACCACCAGAGTTTGACTACTGAGAGTGAGGAGAAGGGTGTGGTCGCCCTATAATGATGGAGCAGGGAAAGAGATTGTAGCAGACATTTTGATCAATTATAATTACTCCTTTTGAACTTCTTTGTTTCTTTAAGATAGAAAGATAGATGTTTCTTGTGATCTCATAAGTGTTATCTTGGTTATGTGTCATCCTCAGCCCAGGTTAGTGAAACCTGAGTATGCTTTGTTTGTGGATTTCCTCCCCCTCCTCCCGCACGGATGAAATATTCCTGGCCATCCTCTTTTTTTTGAAATTGTCAGGGTGAATTCAGCTATATATCGTGTCTATCTTGATTGCCACTCCTGTGCTCACACTTCCAATGTTCCTTGTAGGTCAATGTGAGTCAATACTTCCTATCACCGTTGTCTCAAATAATCAAAATGACTTCTGCTGTCGGCAAAAATGTTTTTTTCATAGTTGTTCTGGAAATATGTGGTGGATATTATCTATACAAGATGCATCAGAACAGGGTTCTTCAGTTTCAAATAGAGGTGGTCATTTTTTTCCCATTGGGGCAGTTTTTTCCCTCAGGAAAAACATTTTTGTAGAAATTGAAATATTTTAGGCAATGTGTCAAGTTCAATTAAATTTTTAGTGGGAAAATGTCTAAACAAATGGGCTCAACTTTCTCATTTTGGGTCAGTAATTCCAACAGTTCTGATCATTGCCGATAATTTCTAAACTGGAATGAAAACAAATGTCAAATTATCGAAATTTCCGGCAGAATGGAAATTCCAGTTTGTGATCAGCTCTCGTTCTGAACCTACCAGGAGCTGAATGCTCAGAATTTTCATGGACTTCACGGGGAGTTGAGTGCATCCAGCACCTTGGACTTGGCTCCATAGTCAACGATCCCTATTCGCTTGCACTATTATTTGTTTTTATGGGGTCTAGATGGCTCAACCGACATCAAAGGCCCATTGTGTTAGCTGCTGAGCATGCACATTGTATGAAAGAGTCCCTGTTCTGACAACCTTACAGTCTCAGTAGAGAAGACAGGTAGCAGGTGGGAGAAAGGAAGTATTATTAGCCCATTTTTACATATGGGGTTGAAGCACAGAACATTTTTGACTCGTCAAAGGTCACACTGGGAGTCTATGCCAGAGCTGGGAACTCAGACCAGATCTCCTGACTCCCAGTTATGTACCTGAACCACAAGACCCGCCTTTTCACTCAGAGGATGAAGGGTACGTTGGTAGCTTTCTCCATTTTGCACCCTAAAGATATGCATCTTTGTAGAGAGAGATGAAAGGAGATACCGGCTGCTGTAACAAAAACAATTGTTATTTTTAGCATTTAATTCTGCCTATTAAAGAGGAACTGTGCAACTTTTGTATATAGGAACCTTTTTTAAAAAAACAAAAAATGAACAAACAACCTCCCCTGCCCTCCTTTCTGACCAGTGGACTTTTGTGTGTACATTTTTCAGGGAAAAAAGTATATTATTTCCCATGCGTTGCACCTTGTTGTGACATGTCATGTTGGATGGTGGTCAGTCACATTGTGCGATGTTATGTGACACAAGGTACCCGTGTGACTGATGCCGCTCAGTGTATTGCATGACAACTGACTGTGGTTGCTGAGAAATTTCATGGAAACTGCAGCTGCAGAAACCCTACAGCTTGCTAACAGGCTTCAGAAGCAACTTGTTTATTTCTGAAGGACTGCCACTACCTATGCAGATGGGTGCCCTTTGTTATCAGAAGCAGCTAATGGCCTTCCAGAAAAAGGGGAAATTTATTAAAAGTTTAACGTAAGGGATATTAAAATAACCGTATTGTAACTAGAGCCGGGCAAATAAAAATTTGGCATCTGAACCAAAAAAATCTGAAAATAATATTAGTTTTGGGATTATGCAAAATCAAATTGTTTTTTTTTCTTGCCAAAATGAAAAGCCAAAAAACCTCTTCATTTTGGGTCAGATGAAGCATCATGTTTGACCCAAAACAGAATGTTCTGTTTTGTGTTTTTACCCTCTCCCTTTTGTAGATTTAAATTTAAAAATGAAAAGTAGAAACACTTAGTTTCAAAAATGACAAAAGAAAACACTTCTACTTTTTTGGAATTCAGCTGGAAAAAAAAAAACAAAAAAAAAAACGGGGAGGAGAAAACTATTCTCTGAATTTGACCCAGATCCACAGTTTCAGTTGATCCTAAACTGCATTTTTTGGCTCACAACTTATTCACCAAAAAGATTTCCCCAAGCACTAATCGCAACACCCATGGGAAAAATGACCGGTGAAGCTGTGATATCCCTTTCTGCTGCAAGAGCTTTAGGGTGAGATTCTGTTGGAGGTCCCCGGTATTGTGAGTGTCCCAGAGCCCACCCCCTGCTCAGCCTCTCCAGATCATGAGTCTGGGCACGGCGGGAGAGCAGGCTGCACCTTCTCCCCTCTCATGAGCAGAGAGAGCCTTGGAGCTTTGGCTCCACCCCCTAAACACAGACTGCAAAGCTGAGCTGGTCTGAGGGGACAGTACCTTTACCTGTAAAAGGCTGCCCTCGCTTATTACTTACTTCCCCTGTGCGGCAAGGGGGAACCCAGAAAGACTCCTTCCATGGGAGTGCAGCAATGCATTACCCCTTAAGCAAAGGCTTAGTCACCTTAGCATGAAGAAGAAGGGACTGATTTTTTTGTCATAACTTTGCAAATTTTCTTTAGGCCCCACTAGAGCAGTATTTAAGTTCTGCCCGGGACCATACCACTAGCTGCCTAACAGAGACACAATCAAATAAGATCATACTTAGGCTTGGAAGGGTTATATTTTTATCGGTAAATGTTGATAAACATCAATTTCACCATGTACACCACAACCCACCAAAAGAAAAATGTTCCATTGACAATCTGAATTTACCAATATGGCAAAGTAAGAAAAACGCTGCATGAGAACTTGTTTAAGTTTGATGTAAGGATATTTGCTTTGTATGTGTTGACAACTTGTGTTTTAATGGCTATAAAGCTTTAACTTTTGGAATCTCGATGTCCACTGTCATTAAATAATTATTGTCCGGACCCTCCCGTAATCTCCCGCAACTGTGAAAATGTCAGGCGATTAAAAATTGAAATATATGCTTAAAAATAAACATCGATATTACCTGTTGAAATTATAAATACATAAAACTAATTCTGTCAAATCTATATATGCTGCATACATACACCTATGTGCTTTTACCAATTATTTCCCATAAAGATTGTGCCCATTGCTCATTTTATTCATTTCACAAACTGCACTGAAAGCAAAAGTGTGTCGCTTTTAAACTTGATGTAAAAAGAAATAGGTATATATTTCAGATTCTAATCTGTTACCCATTGATTCTAGTGGAGTTATTAAAGGTTTGCAATGATGTAACTGAGATGAGAATTTGTTTCTAGGATTTGTAGTTGTGTAGGTGTATAGAATCTTTACCAGTGTCCCAGACTATAAGAATTCTAAATATCCCTATAACACACATTGTAATATCCTCACAGCACTAGTTCTTTCTAGGTACGTTGGGCTTGGATTTAATTCCACTATCACACAACCTAAGTTACCTCGGTTCTCAGCTGCAGTAAGTCAAATATCCAGCTACAGCTTTTTAAACACCCTCATCATCTCCAATTTTTCTTTATCTCAGACAGACTATGATGGGCCACAGTGTATCTCCACCTTCAGCCTCTAAGGTATCACACAGAAAGGAATAAAAGAGAAAGTTGGTTAGTGCCACTTTTCACCAGGGGTGAAAGTAACTTAAAGGACTTACTGGTACGCTGGAGTCCTGAGTGGGGGTGTGGCCTCAACTGGAAGAGGCGGGGGCTTTTAAGATTTAAAGGCCCTGGGGCTCCGGCTGTAGCTGGGAGCCCCAGGGCCTTTAAATCACCTTGGAGCTACCAACTGCAGAGGCGGCTGGGAGCCCCGGGGCTCCGGCTGCCGCGGAGCTCGGGGCCCTTTAAATCACCGCGGGAGCCCGGCTGTCGGAGCTTGGGCGGGGATTTAAAGGGCCGGGGGCTCCCCACAGTGGCTGGAGCCCTGGGCCCTTTAAATCACCGCCCCGGAAGCCGGTCCAGTCAGGCACGGCATACTGGCTCTTGCTGGTATGCCGTACCGGACCGGACTGGCTTACTTTCACCTCTGCTTTTCACTATTCCTAATAGCTGGGGTTGTGCAAATTCTTCTTGTTTGAGGAACAAAACTGAATGGCGAGAATAGCCCCACCTCTCTAGTTCTGCTGCTGTTCTACCCCATGCCAGCGAAAGACAGCAAAACACCTGTGGTGGATGCCAGCAGGAGTATTGGCCAACAGCTGAATAAGATAACTAAGGCTACAGATTCTTACTGATATAGGTTCTTATACTGTGTCATTGCCATAGTATCTGATCTAGTATATTGTAGTACACTAGCTGTCTGTCCCTTCCATTGCTTATGAATGAACTGTCAAGGGATCAAGAGTTATTTTAGAATAAACAAGACTTAAAAAAACTTTCAGTACTAGTTACTTCATAGAAACAGCTGCAGTGACAAAGGATCTTAATTTATCCATCAACTGTTTTCCTCTCGCTTTATTATGTTTTACTTGCCAGGAGTTTTTCTGGTGCTTGTATGTTGTTAATCTGACATGTAGATGCATGTCAGGCAGAGACTTGAGTGGATGATTTTTTTTTTTAGTCCTGAGTTTTTTGCTTTTTTCCAAAGCAACTAACGGTGCACTTCAGAAGAGTGCACTTGCATTTTTTGAAACTCTGACATACTAAGAACTGGTGATGAGCACTACAGGAAGCCCTGAGATGGTTCTTTTTGAAAGTATAATGCACTCCGTTTTTTACTGCTTTCTTTCTTCCTTCCTTCCTGCTCTCCGATATCCCTGTCTGTGGAAATATAAATTCCCAGGGAAAAGAGTTTCTGCTTGGTGCTCTCTCTCCTTTGTCCTTACTTTCTCCATTTCACAGGCTGTGTCTGCCCTAAAAGTTGTTTGTTTGCAAAACATTTCCACTGTTGCTATCACTAGTTCTGTCCCACGTGAGGCAGCAGCAGACGGGGCTCTAGTGCAGATAGGATCTCAGGCTACCACGTGTTCTAACCGCCATGTTGTCTAAAATGACTCGGAGAGCGCTGTGGCTAAAATGTCAGTAGCTGCTAGCACCTTGTCTCCAGTAAAGCTAAATCGCTGGTAGCAACTGTCGAACATTTCTGGAAAGAAGGACCAGTTCTGCTGTTCAAGCATGCTTGGTGTAGGCTTGTAAACACTTCAAAGGCTAAAATTCTCACGGACAATGAGATTGTGATGCATTGATCTCTTCTTACAGCCCTGTCTACTCTGGGAGCTAGACTGCTAGCTACTACTAGTGTTTAAATATAGCAGAAAAATAGTTCTAGTACTGTTTTCCTTGAACAATGTAGAGAGCTGCTAACAACAATTATGTTTAAATAGTGTGTGTGTGTGTGTGTGTGTGTATATAGTTTAGCTAGCAAGGCTGTATTCCCAGGCCTTGGCTACACCTGAATTCTTTCTTAACATTTCTAGTGTTGAACTACTGTCAGTTTAGAATCCCAGTAATGGGAGATCTACCGGAGGCAGGGTGTTTGTGGTCGTCAGCAGTTTTAGGACTATGTCTTCTAGCAGGGTTAGACAATATGATGGTAAAAACCCAGGTGCTTTCCTATGCTAGAGCTTCCATTGTTTCCACCAGTGGAGCTGCATCAGTGATAACATTGCCCAGAGTTACATTAGGAAGACACCGCTCCTGTTTCCATAGGAGACGTCTGAATTTCCCTGGGGTTTGGTGACAGGACTTTTGGTAATTTAATTAAGCTTTCTGTTCGTCACGTATTTCACTGGAGAAAGGTGGATTTCTAGGTTTGGGGACAAAGACCACGTCAGTGCGTTAAATGGGTTTTAAAATAAAAAATAGTTTATTGTCTAGGTGGGGCTTTCATATGCCTGGTAGAGCTGCAATTAACTGCCCATCAGTCCAAAACAAGTAATAAGCAGTAGTCAAGCAAACAATGGACTCTGTCCAGGAATTGAAGGAGCGCACTGATTTACTGACCATTCATCAGATTTTCAATATGTCAAAGCATAATATATGACTAAGATGAGTACAATATAATTGCTCAAGCAGTCTCTGTTCCTTTGAAAATAACAGTCAGGGAGATCATCCATGCAATTTACAGTATGTATGCAGTGCACACCTCTTGTGCTGGGAAAATACACACAGAATTGTCTGAAGTTGGCTTGCTATGTGGATAACACAATGTTGCATGGTAGCATCACTCACCCCAGGTTCGGGTAATAGTAATATTGACCTACTTCCCGCTGTCTATGTTAAACCTACAGGAGAATGAAAGAGAAATAAATACACAAATACACTTGCCTGTTGACTAGTTCAATGGGCTGCAGTGATAATGTGGGGTTTGCTAATGTAAACGGAAAGCCCTTGCATTCCCGTGCACTTGGGTACCGGGAGCAGCAAGAAATACTGCTTTTAGCTCAGCTAATGGGTGAATCCTACAATATTGCTTCATATCATACCTTTGCAATTACCCTGCCTTTGCTTTGAATGGAGCAGAATCAAATTTCCACCCTAAATTACTCTTATTTTCAAGAGACAATAGCTTTTATTGGACGAACTTCTTATTTGCAAGCTCATTTTGTAGGCATTTCCCATATTTATGAGGCAATTTAAACACCAGAGGGAAGTATTTTAAATATATACCAATATAGCCTGTAAACTGTGGGTATCTCGATGTGTTAAATTCCTGCTGTTGGATGTGTCCTTTCCTGAGTGACAGCAGTATAGCCATTGTACAGTTGCACTGGAATGGGAAATGCTGACGTGGTGGTTGGATGCGGGGTGTGTCCCCCCTGAAATATACAAATATTTAGGGGCTCCTTCTGCCTTTCCAACTCTGAACAGACCATGGACAGTTCCAACACATGAGTCTTTAGATGTGGTGATCAGACAATGTTTGCAATATGTAAGCACACAGGGTCTGATTCAAAGCCCACTTGAAGTCAATGGGCTTTGGACCAGGCACACAGTGGTTGTCGTTTAAAGAAGTCAGAATCTTCTAGATATCATTACATGGTGTGAATTGGAAAACCAGTTTCTCCCTTTACTCTAATCAGGAGACGCATGCTATCGGATACCACTGTATGCTCTAGCACCGTTTTGTCAATGCTGTCCCTGCCTCACTGACTATTGCATTGCTCACCCTGCTATGTGAGAATGTGGGGGACATAAAAATACAATAAAACCAAGTGGATCCAACTCATTTGGAAGAAGAACCTCAGTTACATGATTCCTTATTTCTCATGTAAATAATGAATAATAGGATAACAGACTTGTATGGAATGCAAGAATAATTGGGTCTGAAATGAAGTCCCAGGTACAGAGGGGCAGCTGAGCAAGGATAGCTGGTAGCATCTCCATTTCTCCCTTAAAATGTAATAAATGATGAAATTAAAGCACCGATTAAAAACCCAGGGAACTTTCATTTTGTCTCCTTACTTGAGTTCTGAGCTCTGTCACTGTTGTCCAAGGGCAGTCTGGGAGAATCTCCCAAGGAGATTTCCAAAGATACAAAGGAGAATTAGGTACTCAACTCCTCTTGGAAGTCAATGGGGAATGAGGGCTTAACTGTTCTCTGGCTTGGTTGTCTTATCTGTAAAATGGGAACAATAAGACTTGCCTTCTTTACAACGGTGATGTCTATAAAGCACTTGAAGATCTCAGGTGTAGAGTGTGGTAGAAAAGTAACATATGATTGGGTTTTTGAATTATTAGAGGGCTTAACACAATTGAACTGATTGGCATTGTTGTTGTTTTTCAGAGGAAGCTGATCAGTCTGCCCAAAATTTAGGGGGTCGCTGGCTGCTTGTCACTGAATGGCAGAAAAAAGTACTCTTCAAATAATGTATTTATTTGACCAGTCAAACAGAGCTGTTCAAGTAACACACAAATTATTCATAGATTAAATTAGAATATGGGGAAAGGTAGAATGCACCAAATGATGTTTGGCAAATGTTTTTCAATGTGACCACCTTCCAATATTTTCTTAAAGTCCCAGTTTCCAGAATCATGTGATTAGCTGAGAATCTCAGCTTTCTTTAATAGAAAAAGTAACTTGCTAGCCCTTGTGGTTGTGAAGAAAAGCTGGAAAATGTGACCCAATTGCATGCTAAAGGCTCCAAAACCAGAGGGCAAACGGAAAAGAACCCAAGATTTGTTTGTTTGTTTTCAATCTCACAATGTTTAAGCAACACTCGTGAACTTTGGGGGCCTGACTTCTGAATTTTGAACATTTAGTGTTGGCCGTACTGTGTTTTCAACTAACCGCATGTGTCATAATGGCAACTGTCAGGCTGGAAGAAGGCTCCTGGTAGGATCATACAGAACTGTTGCATTCCATTCAGTGTTCCCATGTGTTTAAGTACATTAGTATTTTGAAGTACTCTACGTATTAGTACGTAAGTACGTTAAATATTCTGCACCTACTAGTAGTATTTAGGTACATTTTAAAGGTCCTTAAAACACAAGTAATTTTTTTTTCTTATTTGCAAGTACTTTTTCAAGAGTTTTTTTTTTTTTTTAAACAATCACAGTCCTCGCAACTGTCCCAGATTGTGGTTGGCTCCTGGGGCCCATTGTCCTGGCTTGGGAGCTTCAGGCCCTGAGTTCTGGCTACCACGGCTCTTGTCCGTTGGCCCTGTTGTTGCACCCGCCCCCTTCACTTCTGATTGGGCACTGCAGCTAGGGCGACTTGTGAGTCATTCCTAGGCCCTGCCCAGCAGAGCGGTGAGTCAGTGAGGGGCGGCAGAGCCACCAGACATGTACCTCTCAATGTCCTGCAGTGAGAGAACAAATCCAGTAGCTGCCGCTCTTTTTCTTTCTCTTCCACTATGTACTTATATCATTATTATTTAGCTGGTTGTCTAGTCAATATATGGACAATTGCAGGGGATATGGGAGTTGAAGAGACCTCCCAGGTCCTCAGCAGGGGTGAATCCATGTAGCTCCCTTCAAGACAGAGGACCCATTCTGACTTACCCAAGCTGAGGTTCTGGTCCCATGTATAGATTTATCATGGGTTAGGGCCCATCGCTATCTACTATACATGAAATAAATAGCTGTAGCTTTGGCAATTTCTGATTGAGAGGGGAAAAAAGAAGTCAAAAAATGAGAAAAAAATAATAAAAATGGTGTCCAAAATGTTTTGTGAGAGGGAGGGGTGATCAAAAAATCTAAATTCCAATTCAAATAATCACAAAATTGAAATTAGAAAATTTTTGACCACCTCTTGTCTCAGCTGGAACCCAACAATGTTAAATCAATAAATTTTATATCAACATTTAAGAATTCCGTCTGGTATATTTTGAGTTCAGTTCTAAAAATAAGCAAAGATTTTGGAGAGTTGCTTACTTTATTTGAGCTGGTTCACCTTTAACTTTGTAACACACCGCTAAATGCTGCAATCCCTACTGCTTTCTTTTGGGATCTAATCTCATGATGACTTGAACATGACTTAGTCCTGAAGCAGAGGGAAGCCCTACGTGGTTTTTTTGTTTGTTTGTTTGGCTTATGGCAGTATACATCTTTGGAAAACATTGTCTGTAGGGTAATGCTTTGGATTAACTTTGCCATAGCTGTGGTCTTCCAACATAATGATGCAGCAGTTGGTGAACTATGACCATGAGCTATGGGACTATGGGGATGGAAACCCTTCTATCAAGCAGAGCCACATGCCAGTCAGAAGAGTTAGAGCTATGAGACGTTCTGTGTTATCATGTGTTGAGATCTGTAAGCTACAGGAGGATCAGCCTACAGTCTTCATCACCAGATGATTTCACATTTGTAGGGTGTAAGACTTGGTTCTCCTTGCCTTGACCTTGTCTCCTTGCCTTTATCTCTGTTCAAGGTGGGAGGTAGCATTTTACCTTCCCTTTGCACAGGTCTATGCAAAGTAGAAGGCAGTGGACAATGAGGTTCTTTGTCTTCCTCTCTGTCCAAGTGACTTTTACATGAAGGTTTTAAGTTTAGAGACAAAACCCTTGTTTTATTTAATATGGGATTACAAATCCTTTACACATGGTTTTCTTCCATTTCCTGCATTAACTGCTTCCCAGCTCTGGTTTATTTTGGGCATCTCCTTTGCAATCTTCCCGTAGGTGATCAGAGCACACCTAGACGACTGCAAAGAAGATCTATGTTTATTGACATATGTAACTTTATGCGTGTTCGCAAAAAGAACAGGAGTACTTGTGGCACCTTAGAGACTAACAAATTTATTTGAGCATAAGCTTTCGTGGGCTTTTGTTAGAAAACCAGCAAGAAAAACGTTAGAGCAAGAAGAATGCAGCCAGCTGGGATGCTACATGCTGCCTTTTTAACAGATCCCATGGAAATAGCTGGGAAGGAGAGTATCCCATAATCAGTGACCAGTTTTAACCTCTCTCAACTTGAGTTTCCTCATCTGTGAAATCCAGACAGTATTACTGGAAAGGGTGTTCGGAGGCCATATTAGATAACATTCATAAAAAGTACATCGAGAACCTTGGATAGGAAGTG